>NC_092039.1:58392911-58445876 GCF_003086295.3 Arachis hypogaea
ATTAAATTTTGAAAAAAAATTAAAATTAAATTTTTATAAAAAAAAAAAAAAAAAAAAAAATAAAATAAAGTCAGCAATATTAGGAAGACAAAAAAAAAGATGAAACTTTTATTTTAAAAATTTTAAACTAAAAAAATAATCTTTTTACCATAAAGTCTAAAAATAAAGATTTTAAAAAAATATCCAATAAACAAAAATTTAAAAGTTTTAAATTTTTAAAATTAATTTATTCTGTATATATGAAAAAATAGAATTATCCAGTGATTAAAAAAATAAAAAATATTCTTGAAAAAATTTAGGATTTTAAAAGATAAAATTTTTCATTTTTATAAATTTTTAAATTAAAAAATTAATTTTTAATAAAATTAAAAAATAAAATATTCCAACAATATTAAGAAGACAAAAAAGATGAAAAATTTTTATTTTTAAATTTTGAAACTAAAAAAATAAATTTTTTACCAAAAATATGAAAAATAAAGATTTTCAAAAATATCCAATAAACAAAAATTTAAAAAGTTTAAATTTTAAAATTAATTTATTCTGTATTTGTGAAAAAATTGCATTATCGGTGAATAAAAAAATAAAAAATGTTCTTGAAAAAATTTAGAATTTGAAAAGACAATTTTTATTTTTATGAATTTTAAAATTTAAAAATAATTTTTTATTGAAAATTAAAAAATAAAATAAAGTCAGCAATATTAGGAAGACAAAAAAAAGATGAAAACTTTTTATTTTTAAATTTTGACCTAAAAAATAATCTTTTTACCAAAAAGTTAAAAATAAAGATTTTCAAAAATATCCAATAAACAAAAATTTAAAAAGTTTAAATTTTAAAATTAATTTATTCTATATTTGTGAAAAAATAGCATTATCGGAGAATAAAAAATAAAAAATGTTCTTGAAAAAATTAGGATTTGAAAAGACAAAATTTTTCATTTTATGAATTTTTAAATTTAAAAATTAAATTTTTTTTGAAAATTAAAAAATAAAATAAAGTCAGCAATATTAGAAGACAAAAAAAGATGAAAACTTTTTATTTTAAATTTTGACTAAAAAATAATCTTTTTACCAAAAAGTTGAAAAATAAAGATTTTCAAAAATATCCAATAAACAAAAATTTAAAAAGTTTAAATTTTTAAAATTAATTTATTCTATATTTGTGAAAAAATAGCATTATCCGGTGAATTAAAAAATATAAAAATGTTCTTGAAAAAAATTTAGGATTTGAAAAGACAAAATTTTTCATTTTTATGAATTTTTAAATTTAAAATTAAATTTTTTATTGAAAATTAAAAAATAAAATAAAGTCCAGCAATATTAGGAAGACAAAAAAAGATGAAAACTTTTTATTTTAAATTTTAAACTAAAAAATAATCTTTTTACCAAAAAGTTGAAAAATAAAGATTTAAAAAATATCCAATAAACAAAAATTTAAAAAGTTTAAATTTTAAAATTAATTTATTCTATATTTGAAAAAATAGCATTATCCGGTGATTAAAAAATAAAAAATGTTCTTGAAAAAAATTTAGGATTTGAAAAGACAAATTTTTATTTTTATGAATTTTTAAATTTAAAAATTAAATTTTTTATTAAAATTAAAAAATAAAATAAGTCCACAATATTAGAAGACAAAAAAAGATGAAAACTTTTATTTTTAAATTTTGAAACTAAAAAATAATCTTTTTACCAAAAATTGAAAAATAAAGATTTTCAAAAATATCCAATAAACAAAAATTTAAAAAGTTTAAATTTTAAAATTAATTTATTCTGTATTTGTGAAAAAATAGCATTATCCGGTGAATAAAAAATAAAAAATATTGTTGAAAAAATTTAGGATTTGAAAAGACAAAATTTTTATTTTTATGAATTTTTAAATTTAAAAATAATTTTTTATTGAAAATTAAAAAATAAAATAAAGTCTAGCAATATTAGGAAGACAAAAAAAAGATGAAAACTTTTTATTTTTAAATTTTGACCTAAAAAATAATCTTTTTACCAAAAAGTTGAAAAATAAAGATTTTCAAAAATATCCAATAAACAAAAATTTAAAAAGTTTAAATTTTAAAATTAATTTATTCTATATTTTGAAAAAATAGTATTATCGGTGAATAAAAAAATAAAAAATGTTCTTGAAAAAAATTAGGATTTGAAAAGACAAAATTTTTCATTTTTATGAATTTTTAAATTTAAAAATAAATTTTTTATTGAAAATTAAAAAATAAAATAAAGTCCAGCAATATTAGGAAGACAAAAAAAATGAAAACTTTTTATTTTTAAATTTTGAAACTAAAAAATAATCTTTTTACCAAAAAGTAAAAATAAAGATTTTCAAAAATATCCATAAACAAAAATTTAAAAAGTTAAATTTTTAAAATTAATTTATTCTGTATATATGAAAAAATAGCATTATCCGGTGATTAAAAAATAAAAAATGTTCTTGAAAAAATTTAGGATTTAAAAGATAAAATTTTTCATTTTATGAATTTTTAAATTAAAAATTAAATTTTTTATAAAATAAAAAATAAAATAATCCACAATATTAGAAGACAAAAAAAGATGAAAATTTTTTTTTAAATTTTGAAACTAAAAAATAATCTTTTTACCAAAAATATGAAAAATAAAGATTTTCAAAAATATCCAATAAACAAAAATTTAAAAAGTTTAAATTTTAAAATTAATTTATTTGTATTTGTCAAAAAATGAATTATCCGGTGAATAAAAAAATAAAAAATGTTCTTGATAAAAATTTAGGATTTGAAAAGACAAAATTTTTATTTTTATGAATTTTTAAATTTAAAAATAAATTTTTTATTGAAAATTAAAAAATAAAATAAAGTCTAGCAATATTAGGAAGACAAAAAAAAGATGAAAACTTTTTATTTTTAAATTTTGACCTAAAAAATAATCTTTTTACCAAAAATTGAAAAATAAAGATTTTCAAAAATATCCAATAAACAAAAATTTAAAAAGTTTAAATTTTAAAATTAATTTATTCTATATTTGTGAAAAAATAGTATTATCGGTGAATAAAAAAATAAAAAATGTTCTTGAAAAAAATTAGGATTTGAAAAGACAAATTTTTCATTTTTATGCATTTTTAAATTTAAAAATAAATTTTTTATGAAAATTAAAAAATAAAATAAAGTCCAGCAATATTAGGAGACAAAAAAAATGAAAACTTTTTATTTTAAATTTTGAAACTAAAAAAATAATCTTTTTACCAAAAAGATAAAAATAAAGATTTTCAAAAATATCCAATAAACAAAAATTTAAAATTTAAAATTAATTTATTCTGTATATATGAAAAAATAGAATTATCCAGTGATTAAAAAAATAAAAATGTTCTTGAAAAAAATTTAGGATTTAAAAGACAAAATTTTTCATTTTTATGAATTTTTAAATTTAAAAATTAAATTTTTTATTAAAATTAAAAATAAAATAAAGTCTAGCAATATTAGAAGACAAAAAAAGATGAAACTTTTTATTTTTAAATTTTGAAACTAAAAAATAATCTTTTTACCAAAAATATGAAAAATAAAGATTTTAAAAATATCCAATAAAAAAATTTAAAAAGTTTAAATTTTAAAATTAATTTATTCTATATTTGTGAAAAAATAGCATATCGGTGAATAAAAAATATAAAAATGTTCTTGAAAAAAATTAGGATTTGAAAAGACAAAACTTTTCATTTTTATGAATTTTTAAATTTAAAAATTAAATTTTTTATTGAAAATTAAAAAATAAAATAAAGTCTAGCAATATAGGAAGACAAAAAAAAGATGAAAACTTTTATTTTAAATTTTGAAACTAAAACAATAATCTTTTTACCAAAAAGTTGAAAAATAAAGATTTTCAAAAATATCCAATAAACAAAAATTTAAAAAGTTTAAATTTTAAAATTAATTTATTCTATATTTGTGAAAAAATAGCATTATTCGGTGAATAAAAAAATAAAAAATGTTCTTGAAAAAAATTAGGATTTGAAAAGACAAAATTTTTCATTTTTATGCAATTTTAAATTTAAAAATAATTTTTTATGAAAATAAAAAATAAAATAAAGTCCAGCAATATTAGGAAGACAAAAAAATGAAAACTTTTTATTTTAAATTTTGAAACTAAAAAAATAATCTTTTTACCAAAAAGTTAAAAATAAAGATTTTCAAAAATATCCATAAACAAAAATTTAAAAAGTTTAAATTTTTAAAATTAATTTATTCTATATTTTGAAAAAATAGCATTATCCGGTGAATAAAAAAATAAAAATGTTCTTGAAAAAAATTAGGATTTAAAAGACAAAATTTTTCATTTTTATGAATTTTTAAATTTAAAAATTAAATTTTTTATTCAAAATTAGAAAATAAAATAAAGTCTAGCAATATTAGGAAGACAAAAAAAGATGAAAGTTTTTTTTTTAAATTTTGAAATAAAAAAATAATATTTTTACGAAAAATATGAAAAATAAAGATTTTAAAAAATATCCAATAAAAAAATTTAAAAAGTTTAAATTTTAAAATTAATTTATTCTATATTTGTGAAAAAATAGCATGATCTGGAGAATAAAAAATAAAAAATGTTCTTGAAAAAAATTAGGATTTGAAAAGAAAAACTTTTCATATTTATGAATTTTTATATTTAAAAATTTTTTTTATTGAAAATTAAAAAATAAAATAAAGTCTAGCAATATTAGGAAGACAAAAAAAGTGAAAACTTTTTATTTTTAAATTTTGACCTAAAACAATAATCTTTTTACCAAAAAGTTGAAAAATAAAGATTTTCAAAAATATCCAATAAACAAAAATTTAAAAAGTTTAAATTTTAAAATTAATTTATTCTATATTTATGAAAAAAAAATTTAGGATATGAAAAGTCAAAATTTTTAATTTTTATGAATTTTTAAATTTAAAAATTAAATTTTTTTTAAAATTAAAAAATAAAATAAAGTCCAGCAATATTAGGAAGACAAAAAAAGATGAAAACTTTTTATTTTTAAATTTTGAAACTAAAAAATAATCTTTTTACCAAAAAGTTAAAAATAAAGATTTTCAAAAATATCCAATAAACAAAAATTTAAAAAGTTTAAATTTTAAAATTAATTTATTCTGTATTTGTGAAAAAATGCATTATCTGGTGAATAAAAAATAAAAAATGTTCTTGATAATAAATTTAGGATTTGAAAAGACAAAATTTTTATTTTTACGAATTTTTAAATTTAAAAATAAATTTTTTATTGAAAATTAAAAAATAAAATAAAGTCTAGCAATATAAAAGGAAGACAAAAAAAAGATGAAAACTTTTTATTTTGAAATTTTGACCCTAAAACAATAATCTTTTTACCAAAAAGTTGAAAATAAAGATTTTCAAAAATAACCCATAAACAAAAATTTAAAAAGTTTAAATTTTAAAATTAATTTATTCTATATTTCTGAAAAAATAGCATTATCCGGTGAATAAAAAAATAAAAATGTTCTTGAAAAAAATTTAGGATTTTAAAAGACAAAGTTTTTCATTTTTATGAATTTTTAAATTAGAATAAAAATGTTCTTGAAAAAAATATCAATAAATTTTCTAATGAAAATTAAAAAATAAAATAAAGTCCAGCAATATTAGGAAGACAAAAAAAATGAAAACTTTTTATTTTTAAATTTTGAAACTAAAAAAATAATCTTTTTACCAAAAAGATAAAAATAAAGATTTTCAAAAATATCCCATAAACAAAAATTTAAAAAGTTAAAATTTTTAAAATTAATTTATTCTATATTTCTGAAAAAATAGCATTATCCGGTGAATAAAAAATAAAAAAGTTCTTGAAAAAATTTAGGATTTTAAAAGACAAAATTTTTATTTTTATGAATTTTTAAATTTAAAAATTAAATTTTTTATTCAAAATTAGAAAATAAAATAAAGTCTAGCAATATTAGGAAGACAAAAAAAAGATGAGAGTTTTTATTTTTAAATTTTGAAACTAAAAAAATAATCTTTTTACCAAAAATTTGAAAAATAAAGATTTTCAAAAATATCCAATAAACAAAAATTTAAAAAGTTTAAATTTTAAAATTAATTTATTCTGTATTTGTGAAAAAATTGCATTATCCGGTGAATAAAAAAATAAAAAATGTTTTGATAATAAATTTAGGATTTGAAAAGACAAAATTTTTATTTTTATGAATTTTTAAATTTAAAAAATAAATTTTTTATTGAAAATTAAAAAATAAAATAAAGTCTAGCAATATAAGGAAGACAAAAAAAAGATGAAAACTTTTTATTTTTAAATTTTGACCCTAAAACAATAATTTTTTACCAAAAAGTTGAAAAATAAAGATTTTCAAAAATATCCAATAAACAAAAATTTAAAAAATTAAATTTTAAAATTAATTTATTCTATATTTGTGAAAAAATAGCATTATTCAGTGAATAAAAAAATAAAAATATTCTTGAAAAAAATTAGGATTTCAAAAGACAAAATTTTTATTTTTATGCATTTTTAAATTTAAAAAATATATTTTTTAATGAAAATAAAAAATAAAATAAAGTCCAGCAATATTAGGAAGACAAAAAATGAAAACTTTTTATTTTAAATTTTGAAACTAAAAAAATAATCTTTTTACCAAAAAGTTAAAAAATAAAGATTTTCAAAAATATCCCATAAACAAAAATTTAAAAAGTTTAAATTTTTAAAATTAATTTATTCTATATTTCTGAAAAAATAGCATTATCCGGTGAATAAAAAAATAAAAATGTTCTTGAAAAAAATTAGGATTTTAAAAGACAAAATTTTTCATTTTTATGAATTTTTAAATTTAAAAATTAAAATTTTTTATTCAAAATTAGAAAATAAAATAAAGTCTAGCAATATTAGGAAGACAAAAAAAAGATGAAAGTTTTTATTTTTAAATTTTGAAATAAAAAATAATATTTTTACGAAAAATATGAAAAATAAAGATTTTAAAAAATATCCAATAAAAAAATTTAAAAAGTTTAAATTTTTAAAATTAATTTATTCTATATTTGTGAAAAAATAGCATGATCTGGAGAATAAAAAATATAAAAATGTTCTTGAAAAAAAATTAGGATTTGAAAAGAGAAAACTTTTCATATTTATGAATTTTTATATTTAAAAATAAATTATTGAAAATTAAAAAATAAAATAACGTCTAGCAATATTAGGAAGACAAAAAAAGGTGAAAACTTTTTATTTTTAAATGTTGACCCTAAAACAATAATCTTTTTACCAAAAAGTTGAAAAATAAAGATTTTCAAAAATATCCAATAAACAAAAATTTAAAAAGTTTTAATTTTAAAATTAATTTATTCTATATTTATGAAAAAAAATTTAGGATATGAAAAGTCAAAATTTTTAATTTTTATGAATTTTTAAATTTAAAAATTAAATTTTTTTTAAAATTAAAAAATAAAATAAAGCCCAGCAATATTAGGAAGACAAAAAAAGATGAAAACTTTTTATTTTTAAATTTTGAAACTAAAAAAATAATCTTTTTACCAAAAAGTTAAAAAATAAAGATTTTCAAAAATATCCAATAAACAAAAATTTAAAAAGTTTAAATTTTAAAATTTATTTATTCTGTATTTGTGAAAAAATGCATTATCTGGTGAATAAAAAATAAAAAATGTTCTTGATAATAAATTTAGGATTTGAAAAGACAAAATTTTTTATTTTTACGAATTTTTAAATTTAAAAATAAATTTTTTATTGAAAATTAAAAAATAAAATAAAGTCTAGCAATAAAAGGAAGACAAAAAAAAAGATGAAAACTTTTTATTTTGAAATTTTGACCCTAAAACAATAATCTTTTTACCAAAAAGTTGAAAATAAAGATTTTCAAAAATAACCCATAAACAAAAATTTAAAAAGTTTAAATTTTTAAAATTAATTTATTCTATATTTCTGAAAAAATAGCATTATCCGGTGAATAAAAAAATAAAAATGTTCTTGAAAAAAATTTACGATTTTAAAAGACAAAGTTTTTCATTTTTATGAATTTTTAAATATAGAATAAAAAATGTTCTTGAAAAAAAATATCCAATAAATTTTCTAATGAAAATTAAAAAATAAAATAAAGTCCAGCAATATTAGGAAGACAAAAAAATGAAAACTTTTTATTTTTAAATTTTGAAACTAAAAAAATAATCTTTTTTACCAAAAAGATAAAAAATAAAGATTTTCAAAAATATCCAATAAACAAAAATTTAAAAAGTTAAAATTTTTAAAATTAATTTATTCTATATTTCTGAAAAAATAGCATTATCCGGTGAATAAAAAATAAAAAAGTTCTTGAAAAAATTTAGGATTTTAAAAGACAAAATTTTTATTTTTATGAATTTTTAAATTTAAAAATTAAAATTTTTTATTCAAAATTAGAAAATAAAATAAAGTCTAGCAATATTAGGAAGACAAAAAAAAGATGAGAGTTTTTTATTTTTAAATTTTGAAACTAAAAAAATAATCTTTTTACCAAAAATTGAAAAATAAAGATTTTCAAAAATATCCAATAAACAAAAATTTAAAAAGTTTAAATTTTAAAATTAATTTATTCTGTATTTGTGAAAAAATTGCATTATCCGGTGAATAAAAAAATAAAAAATGTTTTGATAATAAATTTAGGATTTGAAAAGACAAAATTTTTTATTTTTATGAATTTTTAAATTTAAAAAATAAATTTTTTATTGAAAATTAAAAAATAAAATAAAGTCTAGCAATATAAGGAAGACAAAAAAAAGATGAAAACTTTTTATTTTTAAATTTTGACCCTAAAACAATAATATTTTTACCAAAAAGTTGAAAAATAAAGATTTTAAAAATATCCAATAAACAAAAATTTAAAAAATTTAAATTTTAAAATTAATTTATTCTATATTTGTGAAAAATAGCATTATTCAGTGAATAAAAAAATAAAAATATTCTTGAAAAAAAATTAGGATTTGAAAAGACAAAATTTTTATTTTTATGCATTTTTAAATTTAAAAAATAAATTTTTTTAATGAAAATTAAAAATAAAATAAGTCCAGCAATATTAGGAAGACAAAAAAATCAAAACTTTTTATTTTAAAATTTTGAAACTAAAAAAATAATCTTTTTACCAAAAACTTAAAAAATAAAGATTTTCAAAAATATCTCATAAACAAAAATTTAAAAGGTTTAAATTTTTAAAATTAATTTATTCTATATTTCTGAAAAAATAGCATTATCCGATGAATAAAAAATAAAATGTTCTTGAAAAACATTTAGGATTTTAAAAGTCAAAATTTTTCATTTTTATGAACTTTTAAATTTAAAAATTAAAATTTTTTATTCAAAATTAGAAAATAAAATAAAGTATCGCAATATTAGGAAGACAAAAAAATGATGAAAGTTTAAAAAGTTTAAATTTTTAAAATTAATTTATTCTATATTTGTGAAAAAATAGCATGATCTGGAGAATAAAAAATATAAAAATATTCTTGAAAAAAATTAGGATTTGAAAAGACAAAACTTTTCATATTTATGAATTTTTATATTTAAAAATTAAATTTTTTATTGAAAATTAAAAAATAAAATAAAGTCTAGCAATATTAGGAAGACAAAAAAAGGTAAAAACTTTTTATTTTTAAATTTTGACCATAAAACAATAATCTTTTTACCAAAAAGTTGAAAAATAAAGATTTTCAAAAATATCCAATAAACAAAAACTTAAAAAGTTTTAATTTTAAAATTAATTTATTCTATATTTATGAGAAAATTATTTAGGATTTGAAAAGTCAAAATTTTTCATTTTTATGAATTTTTAAATTTAAAAATTAAATTTTTTTGTTGAAAATTAAAAAATAAAATAAAGCCCAGCAATATTAGGAAGACAAAAATAGATGAAAACTTTTTATTTTTAAATTTTGAAACTAAAAAAATAATCTTTTTACCAAAAATATGAAAAATAAATATTTTCAAAAATATCCAATAAAGAAAAATTTAAAAAGTTTAAATTTTAAAATTAATTTACTCGATATTTGCGAAAAATTGCATTATCCGGTGAATAAAAAAATAAAAAATGTTTTGATAATAAATTTAAGATTTGAAAAGACAAAATTTTTTATTTTTACGAATTTTTAAATTTAAAAAATAAATTTTTTATTGAAAATTAAAAAATAAAATAAAGTCTAGCAATATAAGGAAGACAAAAAAAGATGAAAACTTTTTATTTTTAAATTTTGACCCTAAAACAATAATATTTTTACCAAAAAGTTGAAAAACAAAGATTTTCAAAAATATCCAATAAACAAAAATTTAAAAAATTTAAATTTTAAAATTAATTTATTCTATATTTGTGAAAAAATAGCATTATTCAGTGAATAAAAAAATAAAAATATTCTTGAAAAAAAATTAGGATTTCAAAAGACAAAATTTTTCATTTTTATGCATTTTTAAATTTAAAAAATAAATTTTTTTAATGAAAATTAAAAATAAAATAAAGTCCAGCAATATTAGGAAGACAAAAAAAATGAAAACTTTTTATTTTAAAATTTTGAAACTAAAAAAATAATCTTTTTACCAAAAACTTAAAAAATAAAGATTTTCAAAAATATCTCATAAACAAAAATTTAAAAGGTTTAAATTTTTAAAATTAATTTATTCTATATTTCTGAAAAAATAGCATTATCCGGTGAATAAAAAATAAAATGTTCTTGAAAAACATTTAGGATTTTAAAAGTCAAAATTTTTCATTTTTATGAATTTTTAAATTTAAAAATTAAAATTTTTTATTCAAAATTAGAAAATAAAATAAAGTATAGTAATATTAGGAAGACAAAAAAAACGATGAAAGTTTAAAAAGTTTAAATTTTAAAATTAATTTATTCTATATTTGTGAAAAAATAGCATGATCTGGAGAATAAAAAATATAAAAATGTTCTTGAAAAAAATTAGGATTTGAAAAGACAAAACTTTTCATATTTATGAATTTTTATATTTAAAAATTAAATTTTTTATTGAAAATTAAAAAATAAAATAAAGTCTAGCAATATTAGGAAGACAAAAAAAGGTAAAAACTTTTTATTTTTAAATTTTGACCCTAAAACAATAATCTTTTTACCAAAAAGTTAAAAAATAAAGATTTTCAAAAATATCCCCTAAACAAAAATTTAAAAAGTTTTAATTTTAAAATTAATTTATTCTATATTTATGAGAAAATTATTTAGGATTTGAAAAGTCAAAATTTTTCATTTTTATGAATTTTTAAATTTAAAAATTAAATTTTTTTGTTGAAAATTAAAAAATAAAATAAAGCCCAGCAATATTAGGAAGACAAAAATAGATGAAAACTTTTTATTTTTAAATTTTGAAACTAAAAAATAATCTTTTTACCAAAAATATGAAAAATAAAGATTTTCAAAAATATCCAATAAAGAAAAATTTAAAAAGTTTAAATTTTAAAATTAATTTATTCGGTATTTGTGAAAAAATTGTATTATCTGGTGAATAAAAAATAAAAAATGTTCTTGATAATAAATTTAGGATTTGAAAAGACAAAATTTTTTATTTTTACGAATTTTTAAATTTAAAAAATAATTTTTTATTGAAGATTAAAAAATAAAATAAAGTCTAGCAATATAAGGAAGACAAAAAAAAGATGAAAACTTTTTATTTTTAAATTTTGACCCTAAAACAATAATATTTTTACCAAAAAGTTGAAAAATAAAGATTTTCAAAAATATCCAATAAACAAAAATTTAAAAAATTTAAATTTTAAAATTAATTTATTCTATATTTGTGAAAAATAGCATTATTCAGTGAATAAAAAAATAAAAATATTCTTGAAAAAAAATTAGGATTTGAAAAGACAAAATTTTTTATTTTTATGCATTTTTAAATTTAAAAAATAAATTTTTTTAATGAAAATTTAAAAATAAAATAATGTCCAGCAATATTAGGAAGACAAAAAAATGAAAACTTTTTATTTTAAAATTTTGAAATTAAAAAAATAATCTTTTTACCAAAAACTTAAAAAATAAAGATTTTCAAAAATATCTCATAAACAAAAATTTAAAAGGTTTAAATTTTTAAAATTAATTTATTCTATATTTCTGAAAAAATAGCATTATCCAGTGAATAAAAAATAAAATGTTCTTGAAAAACATTTAGGATTTTAAAAGTCAAAATTTTTCATTTTTATGAATTTTTAAATTTAAAAATTAAAATTTTTTATTCAAAATTAGAAAATAAAATAAAGTATAGCAATATTAGGAAGACAAAAAAACGATGAAAGTTTAAAAAGTTTAAATTTTAAAATTAATTTATTCTATATTTGTGAAAAAATAGCATGATCTGGAGAATAAAAAATATAAAAATGTTCTTGAAAAAAATTAGGATTTGAAAAGACAAAACTTTTCATATTTATGAATTTTTATATTTAAAAATTAAATTTTTTATTGAAAATTAAAAAATAAAATAAAGTCTAGCAATATTAGGAAGACAAAAAAAGGTAAAAACTTTTTATTTTTAAATTTTGACCCTAAAACAATAATCTTTTTACCAAAAAGTTGAAAAATAAAGATTTTCAAAAATATCCAATAAACAAAAATTTAAAAAGTTTTAATTTTAAAATTAATTTATTCTATATTTATGAGAAAAAAATTTAGGATTTGAAAAGTCAAAATTTTTCATTTTTATGAATTTTTAAATTTAAAAATTAAATTTTTTTGTTGAAAATTAAAAAATAAAATAAAGCCCAGCAATATTAGGAAGACAAAAATAGATGAAAACTTTTTATTTTTAAATTTTGAAACTAAAAAATAATCTTTTTACCAAAAATATGAAAAATAAAAATTTTCAAAAATATCCAATAAAGAAAAATTTAAAAAGTTTAAATTTTAAAATTAATTTATTCGGTATTTGTGAAAAAATTGTATTATCTGGTGAATAAAAAATAAAAAATGTTCTTGATAATAAATTTAGGATTTGAAAAGACAAAATTTTTTATTTTTACGAATTTTTAAATTTAAAAAATAATTTTTTATTGAAGATTAAAAAATAAAATAAAGTCTAGCAATATAAGTGACGATTGGATTTTTGACGGTTTAGAATTTCTCAAATAAAATCTCGTCGAAGTATAGTTTCTAAACCAAGCAATAATCCTTTCATACAAAAAGTTGTTTGTCACTAAAACAAACCCCTAAATTTATAAACCGAAGTATTCAAACCTCGGGTCGTTCTCCCTAGGAATTACAATAAAGTGTCTTGTTATTGGTTGTGAGTTATTTTGGGGTTTTTGAGATTATGGACAAGAATTATAAATGGCAAGGGAAATAACCTAACAACTAATAAAGCTCTTGGCAAGATATGAGAACTAGAAGTCCTATCCTAGTTATCCTCCTCAATTGTGATAACAAATTATCCATTACTCCCACTTAGTTAACCTCTAACCATGGAGGAAAGTCAAGTGGATGAATCAATTTGATTCCTCAAGTCCTAATCAACTCCTAAAGGAAAGACTAGCTTTAGAGGTATTCAAATCAATTAGCAACTTCTAATTATCAATCAACAAAAGGATTAGATAACTCAAGAGTCACTAATTACTCAACCAAAGCCAAGAGGAACAAAAGCTACACTAAAATCCTACCAAGCATTTCATCAAACACTTGGAAGGCACAAAAGAAAAGCAAAGTCATTTGACAACAAGAATGAAATCTAACAACAATTATTGCAAGGAATTAATAACAACAAATCAAAAGGAACAAAATTATTATGATTTACCTTGAATTGAATTGAAAGAAAAAGGAAGGAACAAAAGTAGATCTACACCAAAACACAAGAACAACATAAAGGAAATTACAACAAAAGAATAGAGGAAGATGAATGTAACAACAAGGAATTGAAAGGTAGAAGTAGAAGAAGATGAATAAAATCTAGATCTAAGAACTAAACCTAATCCTAATCCTAATTTTAGAGAGAAGTGAGAGCTTCTCTCTCTAGAAACTACTTCTAACTACTAAACTAAACTAATGGTAACTAACATGTGTTTCCCTCTTCACTCCTTGGGTTAAATAGCATCAGAAATGAGTTGGATTGGGCCCACAAGGCTTCTAAAATCGCTGGCCACGTTTTGCTTCAAGTGGACTAGGTGGCAGCAACGGCGCGTGCGCGTATTATGCGCGTGCGCGCCACCATACTTGTAGCAACTATGGCAAATCTTATATCGTTTCGAAGCCCCGGATGTTAGCTTTCCAACCCAACTGGAACCGCATCATTTGGACCTCTGTAGCTCAAGTTATGGTCGTTTAAGTTCGAAGAGGTCGGCTTGACAGCTTTCCGGTTCTTTCATTTCTTCATGAGTTCTCCAACTTTTCATGCTTTCTTTCTTCATTCCCTTGATCCAATATTTGCCTCCTAAACCTTAAATCACTTAACAAACATATCAAGGCATCTAATAGAATCAAGGAGAATTAGATTTAGCTATTTTAAGTCCTAAAAAGCATGATTTCACTCTTAAGCACAATTAAGGGAGAAGTTATAAGACCATGCTATTTCAATGGATAAATGTGGGTAAAAGGTCGTAAAATCCCCTAAAATCAATACAAGATAAACCGTCAAATTGGGGTTTGTCAACCTCCGCACACTTAAACCTTAGCATGTCCTCATGCTAAACCAAGAATGAGATAAGGGATATGACACTTATTCAAAGCAAAGAAACTATATGCATGCAACTAAATGCAAAATGATTCTACCTACTTGGTTAAAAATAAATCATTCTCCAAGACATACATGCACAAGTAGGGCTTAAGATCATATAACGATTCATGAATCCTACCAATTGAAGTATAAATATGAAGTTCACATAGACTTGCAAGAAGAACGCTCATGAAAGCCGGGAATCAAGGAATTGAGCATCGAACCCTCACCGGGAGTGTTTGCACTCTAGCCGCTTGGTGTTTGGGGTGGATTCTCTCAATTCTCCCCTAATCATGCTTTCCAAAATTTGTTTTTCATCTAACAATCAACAATTATTTCATGCATGCATACAATTATCATGAGGTCTTTTCTTTAGGTTGTAATGGGGCTAGGGTCAAGGTAGGATGCATATTTGATTAAGTGAGTTTGAAAATTGAATCTTTGATAAGCTTAAACTTCCCACCTAACCTATGACATCCTATACAATTTCAAAGCTAACCTAACTACCCATTTCTCACTTTTTCACATACTCATGCAATTTCTTTTCATTTCACAACACTTATGCCTTGATCTTTATTGAGCTTCGCTTTGTTTTGGGGCATTTTGTCCCCTTTTTATTTCTTTCTTTTTCTATATCTTTTTTTCTTTTCCTTTTCCATATTATTTTTCTTTTCTTTTTCTTTTGTTATTCTCATTTTTTTCTTTCTATATGCAAAAATCTCAATGCATAAGGTTTTACATTTGATCAATACATGAGTATGTACCCAATTCCCAATATTTTTCAATAACAATACAAAATTACCCTTTTATTCACCCAATGTCCCAAGATTCCCACACTTGAATGATACTCACACACACTAGCCTAAGCTAATCAAAGATCCAAATGGGGACATTTATTGTTTTTCGCTTTAGGCTTGTAATGTGCTAAAATAAAGAACCAAGTGGGTTAATCGTAGGCTCAAATTGGCTAACAATGGAAGATAAAAGGTAAGGCTATTTGGGTAAGTGAGCTAATGAAATGATGGCCTCAATCATATAAATGCATGAATACATAAAATAATGGACATAAAGAATCAAACAAATCAAAGATCACATTCATAGAAAGAGAATAATGCACACAAGAAGGAAAAAATAAGTGGTTATAAGATGTAACCACGCCATTAGGCTCAAATCTCACTTGCTTGTGTTCTTAGCTCAAAAACCATGTTCCAAAATAAATTCTTTCAAGCAAGTTCCACAAATTTTCTTTTTCAAATTGGTAGGGTGCCCTAAAACGGTTTCTTGGGAAAGAAATCATCACCCTAACCAAGTAGTCCTAATAAGAAAGAAGTGGTAAAATATGTACAAATTCTAACTAACATGCAACCTATCATGCAATGCAATAACTAATCTAACAAAGAAAACTAAGAATTGGTGTTGAAAAGGAAATTGTTACCCATGGAGATCGGTCGATGACCTCCCCACACTTGAAGATTGCACCGTCCTCGGTGCATGCGAAGAAGAGCAAGGTGGACGGGTTACTACAATTGATGAGCTCCTTCAAAAGGTTGTGCGTATGACTTGTTTGTTGCCCCGTTTAGAAACTCTTCCTTTTTTCCTTTCTTGGTGGCCAACCTAAAAGGAAAGAAAAAGAAAGAAAGTTAAGCCTATAACAAAGATATCAAAGCAAATAGAATATAGGCGGGGGCTAATGCTAAATAAGAGTATGATTCTCTACTACATGGTAGCTAAGCATGTGAGTGAGAAAACAATGTAAGCTAAGGCATGTCATTAAGCTCGATGCAAGAGTATAGTGGTGAGTATTCCCGCCTGTCACGCGGGTGACCCGGGTTCGATCCCCGGCAACGGCGCCATTTTGACGATTGGATTTTTGACGGTTTAGAATTTCTCAAATAAAATCTCGTCGAAGTATAGTTTCTAAACCAAGCAATAATCCTTTCATACAAAAAGTTGTTTGTCACTAAAACAAACCCCTAAATTTATAAACCGAAGTATTCAAACCTCGGGTCGTTCTCCCTAGGAATTACAATAAAGTGTCTTGTTATTGGTTGTGAGTTATTTTGGGGTTTTTGAGATTATGGACAAGAATTATAAATGGCAAGGGAAATAACCTAACAACTAATAAAGCTCTTGGCAAGATATGAGAACTAGAAGTCCTATCCTAGTTATCCTCCTCAATTGTGATAACAAATTATCCATTACTCCCACTTAGTTAACCTCTAACCATGGAGGAAAGTCAAGTGGATGAATCAATTTGATTCCTCAAGTCCTAATCAACTCCTAAAGGAAAGACTAGCTTTAGAGGTATTCAAATCAATTAGCAACTTCTAATTATCAATCAACAAAAGGATTAGATAACTCAAGAGTCACTAATTACTCAACCAAAGCCAAGAGGAACAAAAGCTACACTAAAATCCTACCAAGCATTTCATCAAACACTTGGAAGGCACAAAAGAAAAGCAAAGTCATTTGACAACAAGAATGAAATCTAACAACAATTATTGCAAGGAATTAATAACAACAAATCAAAAGGAACAAAATTATTATGATTTACCTTGAATTGAATTGAAAGAAAAAGGAAGGAACAAAAGTAGATCTACACCAAAACACAAGAACAACATAAAGGAAATTACAACAAAAGAATAGAGGAAGATGAATGTAACAACAAGGAATTGAAAGGTAGAAGTAGAAGAAGATGAATAAAATCTAGATCTAAGAACTAAACCTAATCCTAATCCTAATTTTAGAGAGAAGTGAGAGCTTCTCTCTCTAGAAACTACTTCTAACTACTAAACTAAACTAATGGTAACTAACATGTGTTTCCCTCTTCACTCCTTGGGTTAAATAGCATCAGAAATGAGTTGGATTGGGCCCACAAGGCTTCTAAAATCGCTGGCCACGTTTTGCTTCAAGTGGACTAGGTGGCAGCAACGGCGCGTGCGCGTATTATGCGCGTGCGCGCCACCATACTTGTAGCAACTATGGCAAATCTTATATCGTTTCGAAGCCCCGGATGTTAGCTTTCCAACCCAACTGGAACCGCATCATTTGGACCTCTGTAGCTCAAGTTATGGTCGTTTATGTGAGAAGAGGTCGGCTTGACAGCTTTCCGGTTCTTTCATTTCTTCATGAGTTCTCCAACTTTTCATGCTTTCTTTCTTCATTCCCTTGATCCAATATTTGCCTCCTAAACCTTAAATCACTTAACAAACATATCAAGGCATCTAATAGAATCAAGGAGAATTAGATTTAGCTATTTTAAGTCCTAAAAAGCATGATTTCACTCTTAAGCACAATTAAGGGAGAAGTTATAAGACCATGCTATTTCAATGGATAAATGTGGGTAAAAGGTCGTAAAATCCCCTAAAATCAATACAAGATAAACCGTCAAATTGGGGTTTGTCAATAAGGAAGACAAAAAAAGATGAAAACTTTTTATTTTTAAATTTTGACACTAAAACAATAATCTTTTAACCAAAAAGTTAAAAAATAAAGATTTTCAAAAATATCCAATAAACAAAAATTTAAAAAGTTTAAATTTTAAAATTAATTTATTCTATATTTGTGAAAAATAGCATTATTCGGTGAATAAAAATATAAAAATGTTCTTGAAAAAAATAGGATTTGAAAAGACAAAATTTTTCATTTTTTTGCATTTTTAAATTAAAAGATAATTTTTTTTAATGAAAATTAAAAAATAAAATAAAGTCCAGCAATATTAGGAAGACAAAAAAAGATAAAAACTTTTTATTTTTAAATTTTGAAGCTAAAAAAATAATCTTTTTACCAAAAAGTTATAAAATAAAGATTTTAAAAAATATACAATAAACAAAAATTTAAAAAGTTTAAATTTTTAAAATTAATTTATTCTATATTTCTGAAAAAATAGCATTATCCGGTGAATAGAAAAATAAAAATGTTCTTGAAAAAAATTTAGGATTTTAAAAGACAAAATTTTTCATTTTTATGAATTTTTAAATTTAAAAATTAAAATTTTTTATTCAAAATTAGAAAATAAAATAAACTCTAGCAATATTAGGAAGACAAAAAAAAAGATGAAAGTTTTTTATTTTTAAATTTTGAAACTAAAAAAATAATATTTTTACAAAAAATATGAAAAATAAAGATTTTAAAAAATATCCAATAAAAAAATTTAAAAAGTTTAAATTTTTAAAATTAATTTATTCTATATTTGTGAAAAAATAGCATGATCTGGAGAATAAAAAATATAAAAATCTTCTTGAAAAAATTAGGATTTGAAAAGACAACTTTTCATATTCATGAATTTTTATATTTAAAAAATAAACTAAAGTCTAGCAATATTAGGAAGACAAAAAAAGGTGAAAACTTTTTATTTTTAAATTTTGACCCTAAAACAATAATCTTTTTACCATAAAGTTAAAAAATAAAGATTTTCAAAAATATCCAATAAACAAAAATTTAAAAAGTTTAAATTTTAAAATTAATTTATTCTATATTTACGAAAAAAATTTAGGATTTGAAAAGTCAAAATTTTTCATTTTTATGTATTTTTAAATTTAAAAATCAAATTTTTTGTTGAAAATTAAAAAATAAAATAAAGCCCAGTAATATTAGGAAGACAAAAAAAATTTTATTTTTAAATTTTGAAAAAAATAATCTTTTTACCAAAAATATGAAAATAAAGATTTTAAAAAATATCCAATTAACAAAAATTTAAAAAGTTTAAATTTTTAAAATTAATTTATTCTATATTTATAAAAAATAGCATTATCTGGTTAATAAAAAAATATTAAAATGTTCTTGAAAAAAAAGGATTTGAAAAGACAAAACTTTTCATTTTTATGAATTTTTAAATTTAAAAATTAAATTTTTTTATTGAAAATTAAAAAATAAAATAAAGTCCAGCAATATTAGGTGATGACAAGTCATCTTAGCCTAGTTTCACTAGTGTTTTTCCTTTGTTTTCAATAGGTTTTATGCACTTTCTTAAGCCATAAGTAAGCCAATTGGGTTGAAATTCATTCCTTTGGTTCAATCAACCATGGATAAATTGATGCATTTTCATGAGTTTTTGTGCCATAATTGCTCATATGACAAGAAGAAGAATAACTCTCATGATGATGGCATAGCTTTGATACAATTGTTGATTGATGACAGGAGGAATAAAGTTTGGAAGAAGGTTGCAAGAATGGGCTTGGAAAGAAGGGATTCACGTTTGAGCTAACATTTGCCTCAAACGTTAACTCAAACGTGAGAAGCAGATGAAGAACACCCTGGGAAGAGCCAACGTTTGTGCCAACGTTTGCCTCAAACGTTGAGGCAAACGTTGGCTGAAGAAGAAGCAGGGAAAGGAGCCAACATTTGCACCAACGTTTGCCTCAAACGTGATGTCAAACGTTGGCGCCAAAAAGAAGAGAAATAGAGCTCCTGGGCACAGCAACGTTTGAGCCAACGTTTGCCTCAAACGTGAGGTCAAACGTTGGCTACATTTTGGCAAGAAAGAGCATGGAAAAGCACCCCTGATTGATGGTTTAGATGAGCCACATTTGCACCAACGTTTGCCTCAAACGTTGGGCCAAACGTTGGCCAAAAAGGGAGCCTGGGAAGACCCACGTTTGAGCTCACGTTTGACCTCAAACGTTGGCTCAAACGTGGATGACAGCAAGAAGGGCATCTGCATAATGCCTCACACAAGGGACGTTTGAGTCCACGTTTGCCTCAAACGTTGACTCAAATGTGAATGGTTCATGGCCCGGTTGATAAGTGGATTTCTTCCCAACACCAAGAGCAATCAACAGAGGCTATTGTCAACCCAATTCCATTAAGACTAAAGGCCCAATTCAAGGCTTAAAGATCATTTGAAGAAAGTGTATAAATAGCTTAGGATTTGAAGTTTTAAAGGAGCTTTTCTTTTGAGAGTTTTCTTTGAGAATTTTCATAGTATTCACAGTAGAGAGCTTTTGGATCCTGAGCTATTTTGAGATTCTGAGTCTTGGGGAAGGAGAATTGAATTCTCTTCCTCTTAGTTTTCTTGTTTTCAATTTCATCTACACTTGTCTTGAGTCTTGGGTGTTGAAGAATTGAGGAAATTCTGTCTCAATCTCACCTTGAGATCTCTATGTTTTTATTATTGCAACTTCTGGAAATTGAACTTGGATTTACATTTCTACATTGCTCTCTTCTTTAATTTTGCATTTGCTCTATGAATTTGGATCTAGGAAGGCATTGAGATCTAGACTCAGTTATCTAGTCTCTTGGGTCCTGAGATCTATTGGTTTCCATTTTAATTTCCTTATTTAATTACTACATGATGTACCCCATTTTGAGGGTTCATCTTGTGTTGATTTCAAGGGTTTTATCAATAATTCCGCACGCTTTCTAGATGAAAATACAAGACTTTGTGTTCCTTTCCTAACTTTGCCTCATGGATGAAAACATGCTTATTTTGCACTAAATTAGATACATTTCTAATCTTCTCTTGATGCCATTCGATGCCGTGACCTGTGTGTTAAGTGGTTTCAGAATATAGGGCAGGGATGGACCGGAAGAGAGAAGAAGGACGGGTGCAAAGGAAGAGAGCATGAGAATTGAACCTTGGAAATCTCGTCATGGGCGCGTGCGCGCACTTGACGCGTCCGCGTGGATTGAGAAGCTAGAAGTCGAAGCCAAGAGCCAAGCCACGAGCCGGCTTGCGTAGCGGCTAGGCCATGATCTTAGTGGGCGCGCACGCGTACATTACGCCTCCGCGCACATTACAAGATGCCCGGTGGCGTGCACGCGTACATTGTGCGTGCGCGCCGATGTTCGAATATGATTTTTTTAAGAGCCACGTGACTTGGGCGTGGAGGCAGTTGGGAATCCCATTTTGGGAAAGTGCCCTGGCGGGAAAAGCATAAAAAGACCAAAGGAGCAAGGGTTAAGGGACTTTTTAGCTCATTTTTCTAGATTCTAGATATTTTGGAAGATAGTTAGTTACACTTGTGGAGAAGGAGAGAGATTCCAAGCTCTCATTAGGGTTCATCTTCATCTAATTTCTGAATTTTCATTCACTCTTTGGTGAGATCCCTTGCAATTCTCAATTCATTTTGTTCATGTCATAGATCTTCTTCTCCAATCTCCATTAGCATTTGTAATTGCTCAATTCTCATAGATCTTAGATTCAATCTTGTAATTGTGGATTTAATCAATTTCCTTAGAATCTTGTTTCCATTGTTGCTCTTTGTTCATTGTTGTTAGTTCCTTGTGTTGAATTACTTTTAATTCTACTTTCTTCTCAATTTTACTATGACTTTCACTCTTGCGCACCAAATGTTTGATGAAATGCCAACACTAGTTATGGAGTAAAAGTTTCTTACTTGGCATAGGGTTTGGGCCATTAGAAGAAGTTGAATAGTTGTGTCAATTGTTGAATTAGAATTAGGGATTGCTAATTGACTTGGAGCACACTAAAGCTAGATTTCCATAAGGTAAAGCTAGGACTTGTGACTCAAGTTGATTACTCTCATTTGACTTTCCTCTATGCCTAGGGGTTAACTAAATGAAGCAAGGCCTAATTGTTGTCATCATTGAAAGAACTATAAGGATAGAATCTCTAATGCCAACCCTAAGCCAAGTCTTTTAAGGATTGATTGTTTGTTTTCTATTTTGCTAAAACCTTCGAGGAATCATAACAAGGCTTTCTAATCAATAAGATGCACACTCTAGCAATTCCAAGGGAGGACGACTCGGGAGACTAGTACTCTCGGTTATAGATTGTAGGATTGTTTGGTGCGAAGTTTAAGTGTCGATTAGACTATACTCACGATCATATTCATCATTGAATTCTAAATCGACATGCTAAATTTCGTTTATCAAAATGGCGCCGTTGCCGGGGAATTTGCTTAGTGTGCCATGTTATTGTTTGGAATAAATGTGTATACATGTACATAGTTGCATTTAATTGTAATTCGTTCAAGTGACTAACCCCTCATCGTTACCATGAATCTCACTTCCCCTTCATTGCATGACGCGTTCACAACCGAATCCGAGCTTAGTCCCTTTTGATCCGGAAATAGAACGAACTTTGTTTCATATTAGACAAGCTCGGAGGCGGCTAAAGTTTGGGAAAGGTGAAGAGGTCTTCACCACCTCAACCACCTTACTAAAAGTGAACATTGAACCGTCACTCAAAGAAGGCATTAGTCATACTTCCATCAATATCACTGACAACTCTTCTTTCGTTTTAGGTACTAACACCATGGATGCTCCGAGGAGGGTTACCATCAAGGAAGCGGGTGCACCGGATTATGTCCTTCAACCCCTTCATGTAACTCACCCCAACTTGAATGCAAACTTTGAATTAAAGACCGCTTTGATTAACCTCTTACCTAAGTTTTACGGGCTTCCCGCACAAGACCCTATTCGACATCTCAAGGACTTTCATCGTATATGTTCAACCACTAGACGGGAAGGATCCGATGAAGTTGCTATATGGTTGTTTGCTTTCCCTTTCTCTC
Source organism: Arachis hypogaea (assembly GCF_003086295.3). Lineage (NCBI taxonomy): Eukaryota > Viridiplantae > Streptophyta > Magnoliopsida > Fabales > Fabaceae > Arachis > Arachis hypogaea. The sequence continues at coordinate 58,416,042 of NC_092039.1, forward strand.
TTGAGGACAAGGCGAAAGAATGGTTCTACACTCTATCTAGTGAAGTCACCTCCGATTGGGACTTACTTAGAAGAGGATTCTTGGATAAATTCTTGCCCCCGGAGAAGATGGATAGGCTAAGGAAGGAAATGTCTTGTATTGTGCAAGATGAAACGGAACCGCTATACGAGTATTGGGAACGGTTTCGTAAGCTACTAGATGCATGCCCTAATCACATGCTTGACACTCAAGTATTGCTTGGATACATATGTCAAGGGATGCATGACAAACCCCAATTTGACGGTTTATCTTGTATTGATTTTAGGGGATTTTACGACCTTTTACCCACATTTATCCATTGAAATAGCATGGTCTTATAACTTCTCCCTTAATTGTGCTTAAGAGTGAAATCATGCTTTTTAGGACTTAAAATAGCTAAATCTAATTCTCCTTGATTCTATTATATGCCTTGATATGTTTGTTAAGTGATTTAAGGTTTAGGAGGCAAATATTGGATCAAGGGAATGAAGAAAGAAAGCATGAAAAGTTGGAGAACTCATGAAGAAATGAAAGAACCGGAAAGCTGTCAAGCCGACCTCTTCGCACTTAAACGACCATAACTTGAGCTACAGAGGTCCAAATGATGCGGTTCCAGTTGGGTTGGAAAGCTAACATTCGGGGCTTCGAAACGATATAAGATTTGCCATAGTTGCTACAAGTATGGTGGCGCGCACGCGCATAGTACGCGCACGCGCCGTTGCTGCCACCTAGTCCACTTGAAGCAAAACGTGGCCAGCGATTTTAGAAGCCTTGTGGGCCCAATCCAACTCATTTCTGATGCTATTTAACCCAAGGAGTGAAGAGGGAAACACATGTTAGTTACCATTAGTTTAGTTTAGTAGTTAGAAGTAGTTTCTAGAGAGAGAAGCTCTCACTTCTCTCTAAAATTAGGATTAGGATTAGGTTTAGTTCTTAGATCTAGATTTTATTCATCTTCTTCTACTTCTACCTTTCAATTCCTTGTTGTTACATTCATCTTCCTCTATTCTTTTGTTGTAATTTCCTTTATGTTGTTCTTGTGTTTTGGTGTAGATCTACTTTTGTTCCTTCCTTTTTCTTTCAATTCAATTCAAGGTAAATCATAATAATTTTGTTCCTTTTGATTTGTTGTTATTAATTCCTTGCAATAATTGTTGTTAGATTTCATTCTTGTTGTCAAATGACTTTGCTTTTCTTTTGTGCCTTCCAAGTGTTTGATGAAATGCTTGGTAGGATTTTAGTGTAGCTTTTGTTCCTCTTGGCTTTGGTTGAGTAATTAGTGACTCTTGAGTTATCTAATCCTTTTGTTGATTGATAATTAGAAGTTACTAATTGATTTGAATACCTCTAAAGCTAGTCTTTCCTTTAGGAGTTGATTAGGACTTGAGGAATCAAATTGATTCATCCACTTGACTTTCCTCTATGGTTAGAGGTTAACTAAGTGGGAGTAATGGATAATTTGTTATCACAATTGAGGAGGATAACTAGGATAGGACTTCTAGTTCTCATATCTTGCCAAGAGCTTTATTAGTTGTTAGGTTATTTCCCTTGCCATTTATAATTCTTGTCCATAATCTCAAAAACCCCAAAATAACTCACAACCAATAACAAGACACTTTATTGTAATTCCTAGGGAGAACGACCCGAGGTTTGAATACTTCGGTTTATAAATTTAGGGGTTTGTTTTAGTGACAAACAACTTTTTGTATGAAAGGATTATTGCTTGGTTTAGAAACTATACTTCGACGAGATTTTATTTGAGAAATTCTAAACCGTCAAAAATCCAATCGTCAAAATGGCGCCGTTGCCGGGGAGTTGCAATGGTGTTGTGTTATTGGTTATTGTATATATGTGAATAGTGTGAATATGCTTGCCTTTTTGTCTCATTGTTAGTTTTTGTTAGTTTTCTTTGTTTCTCATTTGATTTTATTTTCCTTTTCTCTTGCTATCATGGATCTTCATTTTGGCTATGAGTGTGATTACAATTATGTTGTAGGTGATGAGAGTTACAATGAAGAGATGTATCAAGGGTGGAACAATCAAAGGTGGGAGGAGCCATATGCATATGATCAATCCTCATGGCAACAACCTCCTCCACCAATGCACTATGAAGAAGAGCCATTCTATGATGCATACCAATCAAATGGCTATGCTGAATCTCCTTGTGATTTTCAAGAACCACCACCATATGCCTATGATCCATACCCTCAACATAATTCTCAACCATACTCACAAGCCCCTTCTTACCAACCACCTTCATATGACCCTAATCCATATCCATCACAGCAACCAACTTTTGAGCCATATGAGCCATATATGGAACCACCACAATATCAACCCTTTCAAGAGCCATCCCCTCCATATTATTACCAAGATGAACCACCTCCACTATATGAAAATTTTCAACCACAAGATGAATTCTACTTTCCACCACAACCTCCCATGGAAGAATACTCATATCCATTGAACCAAGAGCCACATGACCCTAATCATATTATCCAAGAGGAACAAGAGTTAAGGGATCATCTCAAGGAAGCATTGGATCAATTTCAAGCAACCATGGAGTGTGTTGTGCAACAAGTGGAAAGAATGGAAAATATTGAACCACCACAACTCTACCAAGAAGAACCACCTTCCTACTATGAACCCTTCCCCCAAAATGAGGAATCCTTCCACCCACCCCAACCTCTAATAGATGAAACCCTTGGTGTTCTTGTTCAAGGGCAAGAAGAGATGAAAAGGGATGTGCAAAATTTCATGGCCGCCTTGGATGCGGTAACAAATCAATTAGCATCCCAACGCTTGAACACTCAAGGAACTCCTATGGCTACATGTGGAGAATCAAATGAAGAACATAGCATGAAGGAGAGATTGGAAATTTTGGTGAGAAATGAAGGAAGTTGCTTTGTATTGGAACAATTGGAGGAAGCTTTAATTGTTGAAGACAAGGAAGAAGTGGTAGAAGACTTAGGAGATGCGGAGCCTCCATGGGAACATAGAGTTGAAGAAAACCCCTCCAAGATGATTGCAATTGATGCTAGGGAGGAAAGTGCACACCTTCCAAGGCATATTCCATATGAAGACTTGGATGGGATAGAGCAAGGATTGAGTTCCCTTGGTGATGAAGATCAAGCATCAAGTCTTAGTGATGAAGAATCCTTTGAGCATGAAGAACCTTCTCCGGTTGGATTTGAAAGCGTTAAGGAGGTAAATTTTTCTCACCCTCCCTATTATGATTTGAGTAAAGGAAAAGGTATAGATAAAGTTGTTGAACAAAGGATTGAGATTAAGAGATCTTGTGAAGAGGTGGAAGTCCGTAGAAATAGAAGAACGGGGGTTGGTTATGCTTTGTCAAGATCTTTGGAAGCATCTTTGCCTAGGTTGTCATCTACACCTTCATTTGAGTGGGTGAAATTCATTTCTATTAGCTTTATTATCCCACTTGAATATGGTTTGCTTGAAACGGATGGTCAACTTAGGATGCTTTGTGGGATGAAGCGTAAGCGAAAGATGTTTCGTGGTTGGCGTTGCAAATCAAGGCTCATTATGGTTGATGCATCGAACGTGAGATATAAAGGTTGGAGTAGTGCTCAAATAGATGGGTCTAGGAAGATTGTTGGGCACTTCATAGAGAATTCATCTTGTTCATCACCCGGATGGACTAATAATAATGATCAACTTCAAGACGGGTGTGAAAATAAAGTGTGGGACCCCGGATCACAAGAAGAGGATCAACTTTGGGAGCCCCAAGCTTGTGAAAAACTCCATCAACACTTGGCTCAATCCATGAGAAATCTTGGGGCACAATGGAGAACCAAGCATTGGTGGGAGTTCCAAGATGAGTACAAGCATAAGCCACCTTGATGAGAAGCTCCCCATAAGTCCAACTTAAGGACAATAAATAAAAGTGCTAGGTGGGAGATACCCCACCATGGTAAACTCTTTCCATACTCTTTTAGTTTTGTTAATAAGTGACTTGAGTTGCCATTTTAGGTAGATTCTCGTTTTCATTTTTATCTTTTGTAAATATTGGTAGAATTAGTTTAATTTCTTGTTTTTATTGTTTTATTGAGTTTAGTTAGAAGTATAATATGATAAATAAGGTTTTAGGGTGTTTTGGTAGCTGTTTGGAGGTTTGGAATGCTTGGATTGGTGCAAGAACTTGGAAAAAATTTTTTGAAAAACAGAACACCATCCACGCGTGCGCGCACCTAACGCGGACGCGCACCTGAGCATTTTCGACCATCCACGCGGACGCGCACTGTACGCGTACGCGTGGATGCAAAATTTCACCTCCAGCCAAAAACCCGAGAGTTAGGCCTGCACTGTGCGAACATTGGGCCTAAGGCACAAGCCTATGCACGCGTGCGCGCACTTGGCGCGTACGCGCACATCATCTTAAATTCGCAATGCACGCGCACGCGCACTGTGCGCGCGCGCGTTGATTGCACGATCCACACTCCTGGTACTTTTACCCGAGAGTTGTGCCAGACTTGGGCCGACATTATGCCTCCGGCCTAACTCGATGCACGCGTGCGCGCACACGGCGCGTACGCGTCCTTCGACCAATATACCCATCGACGCGTAAACGTGCATGACGCGCACGCGTCGGTAAAAAAAAAAAAGAGTTTTTTTTCTCCCCTTCCATTTTCTTTTGCTTATCACATTCGCATACTTCTACTCTTCCCATTTTCATTTAGTTTTTGTAGCATGTTTTCGTTTTTTTTTTCTAAGTCATTTCAATAATGGTGTTGAATTCTTATACTCAATTATTGAGACTCTCTTGCTTTATCTTGGCGCTTTGTGACCTGTTTAACATTAATTGAAATATTTTGTTCCACATACAAGGTAGTGCTTTAGTCCTTCCTAACTCATTGTCCTTTGTTTTTGTGCTTCATCATCATTGAGTTGGGTTAGGACCAAATGCTCTCATGCTTATCACTAATCTTGTTTGTGTCAATTCTTATTTGATCTTGATGCTCAATACACTCTTCATGCTTTAACTTTACTCTTGCATCGAGCTTAATGACATGCCTTAGCTTACATTGTTTTCTCACTCACATGCTTAGCTAACATGTAGTAGAGAATCATACTCTTATTTAGCATTAGCCCCCGCCTATATTCTATTTGCTTTGATATCTTTGTTATAGGCTTAACTTTCTTTCTTTTTCTTTCCTTTTAGGTTGGCCACCAAGAAAGGAAAAAAGGAAGAGTTTCTAAACGGGGCAACAAACAAGTCATACGCACAACCTTTTGAAGGAGCTCATCAATTGTAGTAACCCGTCCACCTTGCTCTTCTTCGCATGCACCGAGGACGGTGCAATCTTCAAGTGTGGGGAGGTCGTCGACCGATCTCCATGGGTAACAATTTCCTTTTCAACACCAATTCTTAGTTTTCTTTGTTAGATTAGTTATTGCATTGCATGATAGGTTGCATGTTAGTTAGAATTTGTACATATTTTACCACTTCTTTCTTATTAGGACTACTTGGTTAGGGTGATGATTTCTTTCCCAAGAAACCGTTTTAGGGCACCCTACCAATTTGAAAAAGAAAATTTGTGGAACTTGCTTGAAAGAATTTATTTTGGAACATGGTTTTTGAGCTAAGAACACAAGCAAGTGAGATTTGAGCCTAATGGCGTGGTTACATCTTATAACCACTTATTTTTTCCTTCTTGTGTGCATTATTCTCTTTCTATGAATGTGATCTTTGATTTGTTTGATTCTTTATGTCCATTATTTTATGTATTCATGCATTTATATGATTGAGGCCATCATTTCATTAGCTCACTTACCCAAATAGCCTTACCTTTTATCTTCCATTGTTAGCCAATTTGAGCCTACGATTAACCCACTTGGTTCTTTATTTTAGCACATTACAAGCCTAAAGCGAAAAACAATAAATGTCCCCATTTGGATCTTTGATTAGCTTAGGCTAGTGTGTGTGAGTATCATTCAAGTGTGGGAATCTTGGGACATTGGGTGAATAAAAGGGTAATTTTGTATTGTTATTGAAAAATATTGGGAATTGGGTACATACTCATGTATTGATCAAATGTAAAACCTTATGCATTGAGATTTTTGCATATAGAAAGAAAAAAATGAGAATAAAAAAGAAAAAGAAAAGAAAAATAATATGGAAAAGGAAAAGAAAAAAAGATATAGAAAAAGAAAGAAATAAAAAGGGGACAAAATGCCCCAAAACAAAGCGAAGCTCAATAAAGATCAATGCATAAGTGTTGTGAAATGAAAAGAAATTGCATGAGTATGTGAAAAAGTGAGAAATGGGTAGTTAGGTTAGCTTTGAAATTGTATAGGATGTCATAGGTTAGGTGGGAAGTTTAAACTTATCAAAGATTCAATTTTCAAACTCACTTAATCAAATATGCATCCTACCTTGACCCTAGCCCCATTACAACCTAAAGAAAAGACCTCATGATAATTGTATGCATGCATGAAATAATTGTTGATTGTTAGATGAAAAATAAATTTTGGAAAGCATGATTAGGGGAGAATTGAGAGAATCCACCCCAAACACCAAGCGGCTAGAGTGCAAACACTCCCGGTGAGGGTTCGATGCTCAATTCCTTGATTCCCGGCTTTCATGAGCGTTCTTCTTGCAAGTCTATGTGAACTTCATATTTATACTTCAATTGGTAGGATTCATGAATCGTTATATGATCTTAAGCCCTACTTGTGCATGTATGTCTTGGAGAATGATTTATTTTTAACCAAGTAGGTAGAATCATTTTGCATTTAGTTGCATGCATATAGTTTCTTTGCTTTGAATAAGTGTCATATCCCTTATCTCATTCTTGGTTTAGCATGAGGACATGCTAAGGTTTAAGTGTGGGGAGGTTGACAAACCCCAATTTGACGGTTTATCTTGTATTGATTTTAGGGGATTTTACGACCTTTTACCCACATTTATCCATTGAAATAGCATGGTCTTATAACTTCTCCCTTAATTGTGCTTAAGAGTGAAATCATGCTTTTTAGGACTTAAAATAGCTAAATCTAATTCTCCTTGATTCTATTAGATGCCTTGATATGTTTGTTAAGTGATTTAAGGTTTAGGAGGCAAATATTGGATCAAGGGAATGAAGAAAGAAAGCATGAAAAGTTGGAGAACTCATGAAGAAATGAAAGAACCGGAAAGCTGTCAAGCCGACCTCTTCGCACTTAAACGACCATAACTTGAGCTACAGAGGTCCAAATGATGCGGTTCTAGTTGGGTTGGAAAGCTAACATCCGGGGCTTCGAAACGATATAAGATTTGCCATAGTTGCTACAAGTATGGTGGCGCGCACGCGCATAGTACGCGCACGTGCCGTTGCTGCCACCTAGTCCACTTGAAGCAAAACGTGGCCAGCGATTTTAGAAGCCTTGTGGGCCCAATCCAACTCATTTCTGATGCTATTTAACCCAAGGAGTGAAGAGGGAAACACATGTTAGTTACCATTAGTTTAGTTTAGTAGTTAGAAGTAGTTTCTAGAGAGAGAAGCTCTCACTTCTCTCTAAAATTAGGATTAGGATTAGGTTTAGTTCTTAGATCTAGATTTATTCATCTTCTTCTACTTCTACCTTTCAATTCCTTGTTGTTACATTCATCTTCCTCTATTCTTTTGTTGTAATTTCCTTTATGTTGTTCTTGTGTTTTGGTGTAGATCTACTTTTGTTCCTTCCTTTTTCTTTCAATTCAATTCAAGGTAAATCATAATAATTTTGTTCCTTTTGATTTGTTGTTATTAATTCCTTGCAATAATTGTTGTTAGATTTCATTCTTGTTGTCAAATGACTTTGCTTTTCTTTTGTGCCTTCCAAGTGTTTGATGAAATGCTTGGTAGGATTTTAGTGTAGCTTTTGTTCCTCTTGGCTTTGGTTGAGTAATTAGTGACTCTTGAGTTATCTAATCCTTTTGTTGATTGATAATTAGAAGTTACTAATTGATTTGAATACCTCTAAAGCTAGTCTTTCCTTTAGGAGTTGATTAGGACTTGAGGAATCAAATTGATTCATCCACTTGACTTTCCTCCATGGTTAGAGGTTAACTAAGTGGGAGTAATGGATAATTTGTTATCACAATTGAGGAGGATAACTAGGATAGGACTTCTAGTTCTCATATCTTGCCAAGAGCTTTATTAGTTGTTAGGTTATTTCCCTTGCCATTTATAATTCTTGTCCATAATCTCAAAAACCCCAAAATAACTCATAACCAATAACAAGACACTTTATTGTAATTCCTAGGGAGAACGACCCGAGGTTTGAATACTTCGGTTTATAAATTTAGGGGTTTGTTTTAGTGACAAACAACTTTTTGTATGAAAGGATTATTGCTTGGTTTAGAAACTATACTTCGACGAGATTTTATTTGAGAAATTCTAAACCATCAAAAATCCAATCGTCAATGCAAGAACAAGATAGAACTCTCTTGGACACCTCTAGCAATGGTTCTTTGTCTAAATATAAAACAGCGGAGGAGGCATGGCAACTTATCATTGACTTAGCCGAATCCAATCAACATATGAGACGAAGAGTCAACCGCCCGAGAACTGTGAATGAGGTATCAACTAGTAGTGAAACTACCGCTCTAACTCAATCCTTGAGCGAAATGACATCCATCTTGAGGCAACTCCAATTGAACCAACAACAACCACAACAACCTCAATCATACCAACAACACTCCCCATCCCCTCAACAACACAACCAAGAAGTGGTCCCTCAAAAAGTATGTGGCATTTGTTCTTGCTATTCCCACTACACGGATGAGTGCCCAAGCCTTCAAGAAGATAACACCTTGGCGGCTACCCATAATTTCTACGACCGCCCAAATCAAGGGTACTACCAAGGCGGTAATCCTAACCAAGGGCACCCTTATCAAGGAGGAAGCTACAATCAAGGGAGTGGGTACCATAATCAAAATTGGAGAGATAATCATCAACAAGGGAATAGGGACAACAACAACAATGGAGGAAGTCAAAGATGGAGCAACAACTCACAAAATTTCTCACAAAATCGGCCACCATACAACCAACAAAATCAACCATACAACCAACAAAACCCACAAAGAAACTACCAAACATACCAACCACCACATCAAAGACCACCACCCAACCAATCACAAGTTCCTCAACTCACATATGCAACCACCCCCTCCAACCAACACAAAACACTCCGAACTATCATCCAAGGCCAAAAGGAACTACAAAACACACTCGCTTCCGGCCTCACCGGCTTCACCTCTACACTACAAGCTCTTCTTGCACGAATGGATACACCATCAAACCCCACTCCTCAACCCCAATCCAAAGCGTCATTCCCTCTCAACCCCAACCCAATCCTAAGGGAGGCATCAATGCCATCACCCTTAGATCCGAAACACAATTAAAGGAGAAGGGAGCCAAGGACTCAAACCCTATCACAATCTCCCAAGAGGAGGAGAGAATAGATATAGAAGAGGTAGAGGAAGAGGAGACACCACAAGTCATAATTGAGGAAGAAGCTCAACCAACAAAGGAGACCCCCAAGGCCAAGAGAACCTTGGAAGAAGAAATTGCTCAACCACTCCCATTTCCAACACTTGCAAAGAAAGCTAGAAAGCGCATGGAACTCGACCCCAAAATGGTAGAAATGTTCAAGAAAGTTGAGGTAACCATTCCCCTCTTTGATGCTATCCATCAAGTTCCTAGATATGCAAAATTCCTTAAAGACCTATGCATGAACAAGGATAGAATTCTTGAATTGGAAACCATCCCATTGGGGAGTTCTATTTCCACTTTAATGGGAGCATTGCCCGAGAAGTGTGATGATCCGGGCCCTTGTATGGTCACTTGCACTCTCAATGGAGTTCAATTTATCGATTGTATGTGTGACCTCGGAGCATGTGTTAGCATCATGCCACTCTCCGTCTACCGAGTATTGAAGTTGCCACCACTAAAAAGGTCGACGACAAGATTTGTCCTAGCGGATAAAAGCATAATAACCGTGACGGGTGTTGCGGAAGATGTATTGGTGAATATCAAAGGGTTGGTGTTTCCAATTGACTTCTATGTCCTTGAAATGCCATCAAGCGAAACCAAGAGAGCATCATCTATCCTACTTGGAAAACCATTCTTGAGAACTTCTAGATTTAAGCTAGATGCCTACTCGGAACCTACTCATTTGAAATAGATGGGAGAGTCGTAAGTTTCAGCTTAGAAGAAGCAATGAAGCATCCACCGGAGAATCACTCTCTATTCCGGTGTGACCCAATTGACAACATAGTTGCCAAAGTGCACCTTGTAAGGTTAGATGAGAAATACATGATTGAAGAAGCAAATGAAGATCCAAGCAAATTAAACACCACACACCATACAAACCATCCAGAAACTCAAACTTCAAAAAATGACAAAAAGATGGAATTGAAGCCACTACCACCCCATTTAAAGTACTCATATCTTGATGAAGCCCAAGAGCTCCCTGTGATAATTGCAAAAGAGTTAACTCCTCAACAAGAAGAAAAATTGCTAGATGTATTGAGGAAAAATAAAAGGGCAATCGGGTAGAATTTGGCGGATCTAGTGGGAATAAGCCCCCAAGTATGCGAGCATCGCATATTTCTTGAAGAAGGAGCAAAACCGGTCCGACAACCTCAAAGGAGACTTAATCCAACCATTCTTGAGGTTGTGAAAAAAGAAGTCACTAAGCTACTTGAAGTGGACATCATCTATCCTATCTCGGATAGCGAGTGGGTGAGCCCGGTCCAAGTGGTGCCAAAGAAATCCGGGGTGACAACAATCAAAAATGAAAGTGGTGAACTTATAGCGACAAGAGTGCAAAATTCTTGGAGAGTATGCATAGACTACCGAAGGTTGAATGCGGCCACAAGAAAAGATCACTTTCCACTACCGTTTATTGATCAAATGCTTGATCGACTAGCCGGTAAATCATATTATTGCTTTCTTGATGGTTATTCCGGATACTTCCAAATTCACATTGCTCTAGAGGACCAAGAAAAAACCACATTTACTTGCCCCTTTGGAACGTACACTTACAAGCGTATGCCATTTGGCCTATGCAATGCACCGGCAACGTTTCAAAGATGCATGATGAGCTTATTTGCGGACTTTCTAGAACAATGTATGGAAGTTTTCATGGATGACTTTAGTGTGTACGGTGATTCATTTGATCATTGCTTAGGTAACCTTGGAAAAGTCTTAGAGAGATTCACCAAAACAAACCTTGTCTTAAATTTTGAAAAATGTCATTTCATGGTCAAACAACGGATTGTTTTGGGACATATAGTGTCAAAAGAAGGCATCTCCGTAGATCCGGCAAAAATAAATGTCATATCTAGTTTACCTTATCCCTCTTCCGAGAGGGAAGTCCGTTCTTTTCTTGGACATGCAGGATTCTACCGGAGATTCATCAAAGACTTTAGCAAGGTGGCCTTACCTCTCTCTCGACTACTACAAAAGGACACTGAATTTGAGCTAAGCAAGGAATGTATAGAAGCATATGACAAACTTAAAGTAGCATTGACACAAGCCCCTATCGTGCGAGGACCGAATTGGACTCAACCATTTGAAATCATGTGCGATGCCTCAAATTATGCGATAGGAGCCGCGTTAGCACAACACGAAGGTAAGATTCCCTATGTCATAGCTTATGCTTCCAAAACACTAGACGTGCCCAATCCAACTACACTACAACCGAAAAGGAACTCCTAGCCATTGTTTTTGCTTTGGACAAGTTCCGAGCCTATCTTCTCAGTTCCAAGGTTGTAGTGTACTCGGATCACGCAGCACTAAAGTATTTGTTGACCAAAAAGGAATCAAAACTAAGATTAATTCGTTGGGTGCTTTTGTTACAAGAATTTGACTTGGAGATCAAAGATAGGAGTGGTTCCCAAAACTTAGTGGCGGACCATCTAAGTCGCCTCGAACACACAAAAGGCGACACCACTCCTATCAATGACTCCTTTCCTCTAGATGGTTTGCACGCAATCTCGGAAGTAGTTCCTTGGTATGCCCCAATAGCAAACTACTTGGTTTCACGCACCCTCCCTCCCAATCTCAGCAAACATCAAAAGGATAAGCTGAAAAGCGAATCCAAATACTATGTTTGGGACGATCCTTATTTGTGGAGGTGTGGAGCAGACCAAATAGTGCGACGATGCATACCTCAAACCGAATTCCAAGCAATCTTGGATGCTTGCCATGCTTCCGAAGAAGGTGGCCACTATGGCCCCCAAAGAACGGCAAGAAAGGTCCTTGATTGCGGATTTTGGTGGCCAACACTTCTCAAAGATTCTTCCCTCTATTGCAAATCTTGCCTCCAATGCATTCGGTTTGGAAATACTTCTAAGAAGGACGAAATCCCCCAACAAGATATGCTTTTTTGTGAAATCTTTAATGTATGGGAAATCGACTTCATGGGACCATTTCCAAACTCCAATGGCTTTCTCTACATCTTGTTAGCCGTTGATTATGTGTTAAAATGGGTGGAGGCAATCCCCACCCGAACAGATGATGCTCATGTTGTTTATTCTTTTGTGAGGAACAATATCATTTGTCGCTTTGGCTCCTCAAGAGCAATCATAAGTGACCAAGGATCCCACTTTTGTAACAAAAAATGGACGGCCTCATGAGAAAGTATGGCATCATACACAAAGTCGCCACGACCTACCACCCTCAGACAAACGGCCAAGCTGAGGTTTCTAACCGGGAAATCAAACATGTGTTGGAAAGGGTTGTGAAGCCGAATCGGAAGGATTGGAGCACTAAACTCTCCGATGCACTATGGGCATATCGAACGGCTTACAAAACACCCATTGGCATGAGCCCCTTTAGGCTTGTGTATGGTAAAGCATGCCACTTACCGGTAGAAATCGAACACAGAGCTTATTGGGCAATAAAGGAATGCAATATGAGCTTGGGTGGAGCCGGAGTAGAGAGAAAGCTTCAATTAGCGGAATTGGAATGCTTAAGATTAGAAGCTTATGACAACTATAGACTTTACAAGGAAAAGATGAAAGCCATCCATGACAAGAACATTAGGAGAAGAGAATTCCGACATGGTGACCTAGTCCTTCTTTACAACTCAAGGTTGAGATTACTACCCGGAAAACTTAGATCAAGGTGGGATGGACCCTACCAAGTGGAGAAAGTAGAACCTTATGGAGTTTACCACTTGCGCCACCCATCAAGTCCGGACATTTTCAAGGTGAATGGGCACTGTCTCAAATTGTACCATGGTGAGCAAAGAAAGAACTCCAAGGAATTTGAAGTGTTCCTCTTGAGGGATGCATCTCTTGAACAAGAACTTTGAGCTAGAGAGAGTCCAACTTAAGGACGGTAAACAAAAGTGCTAGGTGGGAGACACCCCACCATGGTAAGATCTTCCTTTGTACATAGCCATTGAATTCTTCTTTGATTGACACTTGCTTGACACTTGCCTTCATGTTTAGTACCTAGGTAATAGAAGTAGTTGTAGTTAGATTTCAATTCTAATTTTGCTTCATTTGTTGAGTTCATTTGGTAGTATCAAGTTGAAACATCCTTCTATAGTGCTTAAGTGGCTGTTTAGATGGGTTGGAATGCTACAAGTGGTGCAACAACATGCAAACTTTGGAAAAGGCACCCTTCTGCGCGTGCGCGCACCTGGCGCGCGCGTGTCTTTGAAGCAATGGTCGACCATCCGCGCGGATGCGCACCGTGCGCGGACGCGTGGATCGCCAAAAGTGACCCTCCATACATTTTCCAGAGAGTTGAGCCCACCCTACGCCAGCCCAATGCGTGAGGCACAGGCCAACCACGCGTGCGCACACATGGCGCGTACGCATGCTTTAACAAATATGCAGGTCGACGCGCTAGCGCACCGTGCGCGCGTGCGCCGATTACCCTTGTGCACTCCTGGCACATATTCCAGAGAGTTAGGCCACTCTCAGGCCTGCACTAAGCCACCATCCCACCACCTCTGCCGCGTTCGCGCACCTGGCGCGCACGCGTCCACATGCTTGCAACACGATGTGCGCGCGCGCCTAGGCCGCGCACGCGTCCCTCGTCCTGCACTCTCCTCTAGGCCACTTCACCGAGAGTTAGGCCCACCCCAAGCCCATCTCATGCCTGGGGCATAACCACATTGCCACGCACGCGCACCGTGCATGCGCGCATGCCAATAGCCCTGCAGCCAACCTCTGGTACCTCGTCCAGAGAGTTGTGCCAACTCTAAGCCACCCTTATGCTACCAGCACAAGCGCATGGGCGCGTACGCGCAACGTGCGCGCGCGCGCCCTGGTGCGCGAAATTGTGAACAATACTTTTTCACAACTCTCATAATCCCCGGTCATGAGCCCCAAAAACTTGGTAGCTCAATACCATGGCATTACACAACTTCGCACAACTAACCAGCAAGTGCACTGGGTCGTCCAAGTAATAAACCTTACGTGAGTAAGGGTCGATCCCACGGAGATTGTTAGTATTGAAGCAAGCTATGGTCATCTTGTAAATCTTAGTCAGGCAAACTCAAATAGTAATGATGATGAACGAAAATAACACAAAGGTAAAGATAGAGATACTTATGTAATTCATTGGTAGGAACTTCAGATAAGCGCATGAAGATGCCCTCCCTTCCGTCTCTCTGCTTTCCTACTGCCTTCATCCAATCCTTCTTACTCCTTTCCATGGCAAGCTTAAGCAAGGGTTTCACCGTTGTCAGTGGCTACCTCCCATCCTCTCAGTGAAAGCGATTGCATATGCTCTGTCACAGCATAGCGGAATTCATCTGTCGGTTCTCAATCAGGCCGGAATAGAATCCAGTGATTCTTTTGCGTCTGTCACTAACGCCCCGCCCTCAGGAGTTTGAAGCACGTCACAGTCATTCAGTCATTGAATCCTACTCAGAATACCACAGACAAGGTTAGACCTTCCGGATTCTCTTGAATGCCGCCATCAGTTCTCGCCTATACCACGAAGACTCTGATCTCACGGAATGGTTGGCTCGTTTGTCAGGCGAGCACTCGGTTGTCAGGCGATCAACCATGCATCGTGCAATCAGGAATCCAAGAGATATTCACTAGAGCCTTGGTTGCTTGTAGAACAGAAGTGGTTGTCAGTCACCTTGTTCATAGGTGAGAATGATGATGAGTGTCACGGATCATCACATTCATCAAGTTGAAGAACAAGTGATATCTTGGATAAAGAACAAGCGGAATTGAATGGAAGAACAATAGTAATTGCATTAATACTCGAGGTACAGCAGAGCTCCACACCTTAATCTATGGTGTGTAGAAACTCCACCGTTGAAAATACATAAGCATAAAAGTGATCATTGGTTTCGGCCCTAGAGAGGGAGCCAGAAGAACCAAGATGAAAATACAATAGTAAAAGGTCCTACTTATAGAGAACTAGTAGCCTAAGGTTTACAGAGATGAGTAAATGACATAAAAATCCACTTCCGGGCCCACTTGGTGTGTGCTTGGGCTGAGCAATGAAGCATTTTCGTGTAGAGACTCTTCTTGGAGTTAAACGCCAGCTTTTATGCCAGTTTGGGCGTTTAACTCCCATTTTGGTGCCAGTTCCGGCGTTTAACGCTGGGATTTCTGAGGGTGACTTTGTACGCCGGTTTGGGCCATCAAATCTTGGGCAAAGTATGGACTATCATATATTGCTGGAAAGCCCAGGATGTCTACTTTCCAACGCCGTTGAGAGCGCGCCAATTGGGCTTCTGTAGCTCCAGAAAATCCACTTCGAATGCAGGGAGGTCAGAATCCAATAGCATCTGCAGTCCTTTTCAGTCTCTGAATCAGATTTTTGCTCAGGTCCCTCAATTTCAGCCAGAAAATACCTGAAATCATAGAAAAACACACAAACTCATAGTAAAGTCCAGAAAAGTGAATTTTAACTAAAAACTAATAAAAATATATTAAAAACTAACTATATCATACTAAAAACATACTAAAAACAATGCCAAAAAGTATACAAATTATCCGCTCATCACGCCCCCAATCCACCTCGCTTCTTTACGCGCACGCGTGGGTGCTCGACGCCAACTTAATAGGGAGCACACTTGCCCCCTTTCATTTTTCTTCCCCTTTTCTTCTTCTTACCCCTCTACTACCCCTCTCCACACCCATTTCCATCTCTCTCAAGGTACATTGCCCCTCTTGCTCTACTTCTCTCTCTTTGATTCTTAATCTTTAATTTCAATTTGTTTTAGGTAGTCCCCTTCTTTTCCCATATATCTTCTTAGCTACGTCTTTGGGGTGTTTTCGGTTTTTTCCATTTAACTCTTCATAGGCATTTGGGTCCTATATTCTCTTGCATTGATAAGATGAGATGTGTTGCTTGATTTTCTTACAACCAGTGTGCACTGTAGTCATTAATAATGGATTGTGGAATGTTACATTGCCTTCACTTGCATCTAATTACATACTACAAAAGGGATGCACGCCAAGTGTTTGATGAAAGGCATACTTGAGTTTTGAACTCATTTTGACTAATTGCCTCTTAACTAACCACTTTTGGGTGCATCCCTATATTCTCCAATCCATCCACTCACCTTTTCATGAATTAACTCCCACTTTGGTATTTGAGGGTGTATGCCTCTCATGCTTCTTACTTGCATGCTTAAACTACCTTTGCACCACATGCAAATGATTCGCCTTGCTCATCACATGTTATCTTAGTTACATGTTGCAGCTGTCATGTAATACTGATACCCATATTCTTATGGCACAACTCTTCATTTGCATAATCGCATTCAATTATGCTTCTTTGGGTTTGATGTTATCCCCTTTCTTTCCTATCACAGGATGGTAATCAAAAGGAATAAAGGGAAAGCCCCGAAGAAGCCAGCTTCCAATAGAGCGCACCAAGAACTAACGGCCAAGCCACTCCTGAAGAAGACTAAGGGCCCCGTTGATGTTCTAGAGAAGGACAACCCTCCAAAAGATTCAAATAAGTTCTCTAACCACTACTGCAAACTTGTTTACTCAAGAATGATTGAAAGAAATTATCACCCGGAGCCTCTCCTAGTCCTACCGGCTCACCTCACTCCAATAGTGATGCCACACATTGACCGGAGGCAATGGAGGTTCCTCTTGAGGCAACCAAAGGAGGCCAATCTCTCATGGGTGGTGGAATTCTATTCCAACTACCACTCACCCCTTCTCACATCAATATTTGTGCGCCGGAAGCAAGTGTCAGTCACAGTGGAAACCATCCGAGAAGTCCTTGGGATTGGGCCGTTGACGGATGGATATGATGCCTACCAAGAAGTCTTGACTGCATGCAATGACCGTGCGTTCGATTAGAGCGCGACCCTCCGCGTAATTGCTTTACCCGACGCATGTTGGATTCGAGGGACCATAAAGCAACGACCAAAGGGTTTAGATGCCCGCTACCTCACTCAAGAAGCCACGGCATGGGCCCAAATTCTAGCTCACTACGTGCTCCCAAGCACCCACGGGTCATCCATTACCGCCGAGCTTGCATTATTGATATGGTGCATTCTAACCGAGAAACCGGTCGACATTTCGCATGCCATTCGCCAATCCATGGGGCGCATTCATGCCAAGGGAAATCTACCATTCCCTGCTTTGGTGACCGAGTTAGTTGCAATGGCCGGCGTCCACCGAGAGGCTAAGGATAGGAGAACCTCAATTCCGGTCGAGGGCGATGTTATTCCGACCAAGAGGTGCCTCAAACCTCCGGAATTCACTAAGGACATTGGACTACCCACACCATCTCGCAACACCACCACATCATACACACCACAAAAATCTGCCACCCAACGCCTTGAAGACCTGCACAAGAAGTTGGACCGTTATGAGAGGCGTAACCAACGCCGATACGCTCACGTGAAGAAACTTCTAAGCGTAGTCACCCCACCAATAGAGGAACCAGATATCTCCACATCCACCGCAACTTCAAGCGGAGATAGCGATGACATTGGAGATGAGGGACACTCGGGACTCGACCACCCATTGCGCCTAACCTATAGCATGGAGGACCGTGCTAAGTTTTAAGTGTGGGGAGGTCGGCCGACCGATCTCCGTAGGTAACACCTGAATAAATTCTTGTTCTCTGAACTCCTTTGTAATTAGGATAGGTTGCATGATTAGGTCTTATTTGACACCATTTGCATGATAAGTTTACTTGGTTGGAACAATGAAACTCTCTCTTAGGAAACCAATACATTGGGGCAACCGTGGCATTGCCAATTTTAAACAATTTCGATGCCAATTTTGCATGGAGAATTATATCTTGGAACATGGATTTTGAGTTAAGAACACAAGCTAGTGAGCTTTGAACCTTGTTTTGTGGCTACATCTTATAGTCACCTACTCTCCTTCTTGTGTGAAATTGTTTTCTCTCTATGAGTGTGATCTTTGCTTTGTCTGAGTCTATATGTCCATTGTTCCCTGTATTCACGCATTTATATGATTGAGGTCATCATTTCATTAGCTCACTTACCCAAATAGCCTTACCTTGTATCATCCATTGTTAGCCAATTTGAGCCTATGCTTAACCCACTTTGTTCTTAATTTAGCACATTACAAGCCTTAAAGCGAAAAATAATAAATGTCCTTAATTTGGATCTTTGATTGGCTTAGGCTAGTGTGTGTGAGTACCATTCAAGTGTGGGAATCCTGGGACATTGGAGGAATAAAAGGGTAGTTTTGCATTTTATTTGAAAATATTGGGAATTGGGTACATGCTCATGTATTGATCAAATGTATAGGCCTTATGCATTGATGCTCTTGTATATAGAGAAGAAAAAAAATGAGAAAAACAAAAAGAAAAAAAAAAGAAAAAAATATATATAGAAAAAAATATAGAAAAGGAAAGAAAAAAAGGAAGACAAAGAAAGAAATAAAAAGGGGACAAAATGCCCCAAAGCAAAAAGCGTAGTCCAATGAAATCAATGCATAAGAAATGAGAAAGAAAATGCATGAGTATGTGAAAGGGTGAAAAATGGGTAGTTAGGTTAGAATTTAATTGTATAGGATGTCATAGGTTAGGTGGAAAGTTTAAGCTTATCAAGGATTCAAATTTCAACTCACTTAACCAAATATGCATCCCACCTTGACCCTAGCCCCATTACAACCTAAAGAAAGACCTCATGATATTTGTACACATGCATGGAATAAATGTTGATTGTTAGACGGAGAACAAATCTTTGAGAGCATGATTAAGAGAAAATTGAGAGAATCAACCCTAGACACTTGAGCGAATAGAGTGTAAACACTTCCGGTGAGGGTTCGAAGGCTCTAATTCGTGATTCCCGGCTCTCACGAGCATTCTTCATGCAAGGTTGCATATATTGCATTTGATGCTTGAAAATTGGTAAGTCCTATATATTGACCACCATCGGACCCTATATGCTTGCATATATCTTAGGAAGGTTGATTTGTTCCTAACCAAGTAGATAATAGCACTAGTCATAGTTGCATTCATATAAGTAGGTTGCACTTCATGAGTCTTATACCTTTACGATCCCTCGGTCTTTTGTGTTTCTTTTGCATTTCTCTAAGCATGAGGACATGCTAGAATCTAAGTGTGGGGAGGTTGATGTACCCCATTTTGAAGGTTCATCTTGTGTTGATTTCAGGGGTTTTATCAATAATTCTGCACGCTTTCTAGATGAAAATACAAGACTTTGTGTTCCTTTCCTAACTTTGCCTCATGGATGAAAACATGCTTATTTTGCACTAAATTAGATACATTTCTAATCTTCTCTTGATGCCATTCGATGTCGTGACCTGTGTGTTAAGTGGTTTCAGAATATAGGGCAGGGATGGACCGGAAGGGAGAAGAAGGACGGGTGCAAAGGAAGAGAGCATGAGAATTGAACTTTGGAAATCTCAGCATGGGCGCGTGCGCGCACTTGATGCGTCCGTGTGGATTGAGAAGCTAGAAGTCGAAGCCAAGAGCCAAGCCACGAGCCGGCTTGCGTAGCGGCTAGGCCATGATCTTAGTGGGCGCGCACGCGTACATTACGCCTCCGCGCACATTACAAGATGCCCGGTGGCGCGCACGCGTACATTGTGCGTGCGCGCCGATGTTCGAATATGATTTTTTAAGAGCCACGTGACTTGGGCATGGAGGCAGTTGGGAATCCCATTTTGGGAAAGTGCCCTGGCGGGAAAAGCATAAAAAGACCAAAGGAGCAAGGGTTAAGGGACTTTTTAGCTCATTTTTCTAGATTCTAGATATTTTGGAAGATAGTTAGTTACACTTGTGGAGAAGGAGAGAGATTCCAAGCTCTCATTAGGGTTCATCTTCATCTAATTTCTGAATTTTCATTCACTCTTTGGTGAGATCCTTTGCAATTCTCAATTCATTTTGTTCATGTCATAGATCTTCTTCTCCAATCTCCATTAGCATTTGTAATTGCTCAATTCTCATAGATCTTAGATTCAATCTTGTAATTGTGGATTTAATCAATTTCCTTATAATCTTGTTTCCATTGTTGCTCTTTGTTCATTGTTGTTAGTTCCTTGTGTTGAATTACTTTTAATTCTACTTTCTTCTCAATTTTACTATGACTTTCACTCTTGCGCACCAAATGTTTGATGAAATGCCAACACTAGTTATGGAGTAAAAGTTTCTTACTTGGCATAGGGTTTGGGCCATTAGAAGAAGTTGAATAGTTGTGTCAATTGTTGAATTAGAATTAGGGATTGCTAATTGACTTGGAGCACACTAAAGCTAGATTTCCATAAGGTAAAGCTAGGACTTGTGACTCAAGTTGATTACTCTCATTTGACTTTCCTCTATGCCTAGGGGTTAACTAAATGAAGCAAGGCCTAATTGTTGTCATCATTGAAAGAACTATAAGGATAGAATCTCTAATGCCAACCCTAAGCCAAGTCTTTTAAGGATTGATTGTTTGTTTTCTATTTTGCTAAAACCTTCGAGGAATCATAACAAGGCTTTCTAATCAATAAGATGCACACTCTAGCAATTCCAAGGGAGGACGACTCGGGAGACTAGTACTCTCGGTTATAGATTGTAGGATTGTTTGGTGCGAAGTTTAAGTGTCGATTAGACTATACTCACGATCATATTCATCATTGAATTCTAAATCGACATGCTAAATTTCGTTTATCACTACATCAAGCTTATTTTCCTTTTAGTTTTGAGATCCTGTTCAACTAATTCCATCAATTACTCTTCATTCTGTTTAGTTTTGCTTTTCCTTGTTTAATTCCTGCAGATCCAATTCCCATTCCCCTTTTATTTTTCAAGTCATTTATATTTCTTGCACTTTAAGTTTCTGCAATTTACATTACTTGCACTTTAAGATTCAACTCTTTTTCTTTTTGTTCCCTTTAATTTCCTGCAAATCACCCACTCCCCTTTACATTCTATGCAATTTAATTTCTGTCAACACAATTTCACACAATCAACACTTGTTTGCTTGACTAACTCAACCACTAAACTAAAATTGCTCAATCCTTCAATCCTTGTGGGATCGACCTCACTCCCGTGAGTTTTATTACTTGATGCGACCTGGTACACTTGCCGGTGAGTTTTGTGTCGGATCATTTTCCGCACATCAAGTTTTTGGCGCCGTTGCCGGGGATTGAAATAGATTGACAATGATTAAGTGAGGTGGTAGTTTAGATCAAGCACTTTTTCTTTATTTTTGACTAACCCACTAACTGTTTGAATTTTCGCTTAAGCTAACTAAAACTTCATTCTAGCAATAGATTGAAGTGTCACTGGTTGTGTGTTTCTCTTGTTTTGTTTGTATGTCAGGTACAGGGAGAGCTACTCCTATCTTATCTGAAGCTGACCAAAGAACTCTCAGGAGATTAAGAAGAGCTGAAAGAGGGAAAGGTATTATTGGAGAGGAAGAATCTGAGGAAGAATATCACGAGATGGAAGGAGATCCATCTAATCCCAATCTACCAGGGGGAGCAGCTAACAACAACAACAATCCACCACAGAGGAGAGTTTGGCCTCCTACACATTTGCAAATCCCAGACACTGTGGAAGCAGCATCTTAACTCCCAATGTCAATGCAAACAACTTTGAGCTAAAACCACAACTCATTACACTTGTCCAGAACAATTGTTCCTATGGAGGCAGCCCATTGGAAGATCCTAACCAGCATTTATCTACCTTCTTAAGGATTTGTGACACTGTCAAATCCAATGGCGTGAATCCTGAAACTTACAAGCTTCTGTTGTTCCCGTTCTCATTAAGGGACAAGGTTGCACAATGGCTTGAAACTTTTCCCAAGGAAGTATCACTAGTTGGGATGATTTGGTGACTACATTTCTAGCCAAATTCTACCCACCCCAAAGGATCATCAGGCTGAAAATTGAGGTGCAGACATTCACACAATTAGATGCCGAATCCTTGTATGAAGCATGGCAGAGGTACAAAGCCTTAATCAGAAAGTGTCCCCCAGAGATGTTCAATGAATGGGATGTGCTGCAGAATTTCTATGAAGGCCTGACATTGAAATCTCAAGAGGCATTAGATCACTCTGCTGGAGGTTCATTACAACTAATGAAAACTGCTGAGGAAGCCCAGAATCTTGTGGACATGGTGGCCAACAATCAATATTTCTTTGCTCATCAAAGAACCCGCCAACCATCACAGAGAAAGGGGGTACTAGAACTGGAAGGAGTGGACTCCATTTTGGCTCAAAACAAGATGATGCAACAACAAATTCAACAATAGTTTGAACAAATGGCCAAAAGGATTGGCAGCCTTCAAGTAGCAACTATGAACACAAGCCAACCATCAACTGTATGGGTGCAGAATGAAGAAAGCCAAGAAGAGCAACAACAGGAGCAAGTGCAGTACATGCATAACCAAAACTCTGGACAGAATAAAGTTTATGGTGATACCTACAATCCTTCCTGAAAGAATCATCCCAACCTTAGATGGGGAGATAACTATAACCATAACCAACAACCATGGCAAAGAAACACAACCCAAAATAACCTAAGGAACAACCAGCAAAACAACAACCAAAATTCATTCAGAAAACCAAAAAACACTTACCCCAACTCTAACCATTATCCAACCCATAACCAAAATACCTATCATCCACCATCCACATCTCACAACAAACCACAAGCATCACCAAAATCTCAAAGAATGACTGATACGTAAAAATTAGATTTCACGTATTTACCGGCAAGTATACCGGGTCGTATCAAGTAATAAGACTCACAAAGAGTGAGGTCGATCCCACGAGGATTGGTAGATTAAGCAACTTTAGTTAAATGGTAAGTTTAGTCAAGCTAACATGATTTTTGATTCTATGAGCAATGTGACTTTTGAACATAATGACAGGAATTTAAATGGCAATTAAGAACAAGAATATAGAAATAAAATGGAAGTAAATAACTGAAACTTAAAGTGCAAGAAACTTAAATGACATCAAAGATAAATGGCAAGGAATTAAAGGGTGCAGAAATTTAAAGAACATAAGAGTAAATGGCAAGAAGTAGATGAACAGAATGTAAATAACAAGAGTAGTAAATAGACAGAATGTAGAAAGGGATTGGGAAATGGGTAATCAAATAACTAGAGCAAGAGAAATGAGAATTAATGATAGAGAGGATCATTAGGGATTAGAGATGTTAGTTTTCATGAATTGATGTTAGTCAAATCCTTCTCAATCATGGGTATAGATCTATGGCAAGTGGGTGATTGGATCCCAATCTCTTGGTGATTCAATCTCTCTCAACATAACCAACTGCCACTCTCGTGATCTAATTGTTCATGAGAAGAGATGAAGCTCAAATCTATCCAGCCACACAATTCCTATAATCTCAACCAAGGAGAGTTACATCTCACATACTAACCAAGGTATATTGATTAAAGAAATCATGAAAGGATGAACTCTAAACTGAATTATGTGGCTCATTCCTCAAACTCACCACATAATTCATATAGATTAACCCCTCTCTCGATGGTGGTTGAATCTTTGAAGATCAAGAGTCTCCTCTTTAGATCAACCACTAGAATTGAGAAAGAGAAGATGGGTTCACCAATTCATTCCAACCAACAGAGCTCCTCCCCTAATGAAAGTGGGGTTTAGTGAGTCATTGCTCTAATTTCAACAACAATTGCCATAAATCAAAATTAAACTAAATTGCAAAGAAAGATGAAGAAGAATAATGAAAATGAAATGCTTAAAGCTTAAGAAATGAAGAAGAGAAGTTCCAAGAAGAACCAGAAATGCTCCCCGGGTATCCTCCCGGAAGTGCTAACAAGTAAAAGTGCTCAAAGTATGAAAAAGTTCTAAGTGTCAAAAAAAGTGTAAAAGTCCCCCTTTAAGTACATCAATCTCTTCTATTTATACTACTCCTAAAACTCTTTCAAAGATCTTGAATTGGTTTAGCAATATGGGCTTCTCTTTGTTGAATTCTTGGCTCAATTGAAGAAGTTGTTGGCCTTTGTGATGAATAGGGGAAGCAAAGCAAGTTGGCACCAATTCTGGCCCATTGAGGGGCGTTATTGGCAATAACTCAGGCCTTAGTGCACGTTGGCAACGTGCATGCCAATTTCCTGGAAGTGAGTTTGAGACTTGGGCGTTGCTAGCCCAAGTTGTTGCAAACAACTTGCTCTTCCTCTTCTTGGCTCTACTTTCATGCTAAATGTAGCCCAGAATTTGAGTGTCAACCTTCTGCCTCAATATGGACTATTATACATCATTGGAAAGCTCTTGATGTCTATTTTTCAATGCCACTGGAATCACCTCATTTGGACTTTCCTAGCTCAAGTTATGCTTCCTCAAAGAAGGTAAGGTCAAGCTGCCAAGTTGTTGCCAAAAACGCACCTTCACCCCCAAGTTGGCAACGTGCTCGTGCCTAGCCTCCCAAGGCAGGGACTTGGGGCTGGCGTTGTTGCAAAACACGCCCCTTATCTAGCACGTTGGCAACGTGCTCGAGCCACACTCCAAGGCTAATCTCTAGCCTTCTTGAATTTCACTTCATGTTCTTGTTTTTAGGGCCTAAAGATGACTCTGGTTTGGCTTCAATTTTGTGCTCCACTATAGACTATTATATATGGTTGGAAAGCTCTGAATGTCAGCTTTCCAATGCAACCGGAAGCACTCAATTGGATCTCTGTAGCTCAAGATATCTTCCATTGAAGAGGACATGGTCAGGCTGCCTTGTTGGAGTTGTTGTGGATAACGCCTATACATTTCCAAGTTGGCAACGTGCACCACAATTTCTTCACCATTCTGGCGTTGTTGCCAAACACTCCTTCCTTCAGCACGTTGGCAACGTGCTCGAGCCTTTCTCAAGGCTCCATGTTTGCTTCCTGGCGTTGGCAACGTGCATGGCAAGGCCATTGGGCGTTAGCAACGTGCATGGCAAGGCCAATGGGCGTTGGCAACTTGATTGGTGCGGCACATGGGCGTTGGCAACGTGGTTGGTGCGGCATCTCTGGCGTTAGCAACGTGAATGGCACTCCTTTCTTCATTTTGGGCGTTGGCAACTTGGTTGGGCGTTGCCAACTTGGTGAGCAAGCCAGAAACAATACTTTCCATGTTTGAGGCTCTAAATGAAGCCAACATTTGAACCTCCAAATGAACTCCAATTTCATATTGTGATATATGGTTGAAAAGCTCTTGATGTCTACTTTCCAATGCCACTGATTTCATCTCAATTGGAGTTTTCTAGCTCAAGATATACGTTCTTGAAGAGAGCATCCTCAAGCTGCCTGGGCGTTGTTGCCCAAGTTGTTGGCAAACACGCCAGCAACAACGCCAGGCTCTTCTTCAACTTGGCTTGGGCGTTGCCAACTTGGTGTTGGCGTTGGCAACGTGCTACTCTTCCCCTGGTGGCTTCCCCTGATGGCTCCTGGCGTTGCCAACTTGCTGCTCAAGTTGGCAACTTGCAATGCTTCATTTCCTTGCTCTTGGGGCTTGAGTTTCCCTCTGATTTGAGCTTCCATTCCTCGCCACATTATGGACTATTATATATCGTTGGAAAGCTCTTGATGTCAGCTTCTCAACGCAATTGGAATCATGCCAATTGGATCCTTGTGGTTCAAGATATTCATCCTTGAAGAGGGGGAGGTCAAGCTGCCAACTCTGCTGGACACACACTAGCAAGTTGCCAACTTGATTTCCAAGTTGCCAACTTGCTTGTTCTTCCTTTCTCCAATATTTTCTTGCTCCATTGTCTTCTTGCTTCATCACCTAACATAAACCAAAGAACTTTCCTCAAAGTTTTGCCATCTTATGCAATAATTTTCAAGGGAATCATTCACATTAACTTGTATATAAACTCCTTGATTTATTTGCATGAATTATGCCAAATTTCACTTAATTCTTGGTTCATGGATGCATGGAGGAAAACTCACAAAATTGCTCATTTATTTCAAAGAAAGTGAATGAACCTAAGCTAAAACTAACTAAACTAACTAGTTAAAATGGCAAATATGCGAATGCATCAATGACTAACCTGGAAACCTTGATAGACAAAATGTGGAAACACCAAGAAATGACGGCCAAGAATCAAGAAGCTTCCATCAAGAACATGGAAAGACAAATAAGCCAGCTCTCTAAACACTTTGCAGTAGAGAGACCATCAAGTTCACTACCAAGTGACACAATTCCAAATCCTAAGGAAGAGTGTAAGGCAATACAGTTAAGAAGTGGGAGAACATTGATGAGCAATAATGACACTACAAGGAAACAAGTGGAGAGCAGCAAAAAGCCAACAGACACAGAGGAAGCCAATGATCAAAATATGGTACCAAACAAGAACACAGAGAACCCCAAAAGAAAAGAAGACCAGCCAATCAATATACATGAGGAGAGGAAGAAGCACAGGAAAAGGAGAAGCCTTCATTCCTCCACTGCCATATCCACAGAGGTTCAACAAAGAAACCAAAGATCAACACTTCCGCAAATTCCTGGAAACTTTCAAGAAGCTGGAAATCAACATTCCCCTGGCTGAGGCATTGGAGCAGATGCCCTTATATGCCAAGTTCTTGAAGGAACTCATTAACAAGAAAAGAAGCTGGTTGGAGAAGGAAACTATACTTCTCATTGAAGAATGTAGCACGGTGCTTCAAAAGGGGATCCCACCAAAGCTTAAAGATCCAGGAAGTTTTGTAGTTGCTTGCACCATAGGCAAAATGACATTAGACAAGGCTCTTTGTGATCTCGGAGCTAGTATCAACCTAATGCCCCTATCTATGATGAGGAAGCTTGCTATAGAAGAACTCAAACCCACCAGGATGTCACTAGTCATGGCTGATAGATCGATCAAGACACCCAATGGAATTGTGGAAAATTTGTTAGTGAAAGTTGGGGAGTTTATCTTCCCTGCAGACTTTGTAATTTTGGACACCGAAGAGGAAGGAAACAATTCAATCATCTTGAGAAGGCCATTTTTAGCAACCGCAAGAGCTATAATTGATGTGGAAAAAGGGGAAATGATCTTCAGAGTACACAATGAGCAAATGGTCATAAATGTCTTCAAGTCAATGCAGCACCCCCTGCACAAGAGGAGTACTTAAGGGTGGACATGATAGAAAACCTGGTAGAAGAAATGTTAGAAGCCAATCATCATGAACAAGAAGAGGAAGGTGGTTAAGAGACAACAAAGGAGCAGCAGCTGAAATTTCTACTAACCAAAAGGCGAAGCCAGAAAAGAAAGAAGAAGCACAAAAACAAGAACTGAAGCCATTACCAAACCATCTCAAATATGCATTCCTTGGCACATCAGAGAGTTTCCCAGTGATCATCAACTCATCCCTAACAAAAAGGGAAGAAGAAGAACTTATTGATGTACTCAAAGCCCACAAGGATGCACTAGGATGGACCATTGATGACCTGAAAGGCATCAGCCCAGCAGTATGTATGCATAAGATCCTCTTGGAGGACAATTCCAAACCAGTGGTTCAACCCCAGAGAAGGCTAAATCCCACTATGAAAGAAGTCATCCAAAAGGAAGTGGTGAAGTTGTGGAATGCAGGGATAATCTATCCTATCTCTGATAGCTCATGGATAAGCCCAGTCCAAGTGGTACCAAAGAAGGGTGGAATGATAGTCATTGTTAATAAAAAGAATGAACTCATTCCCACAAGAACTGTAACAGGATGGAGGATGTGCATTGATTACAGGAGGATGAATGATGCCACCCGCAATGACCATTTTCCTCTTCCCTTTATTGATCAAATGCTTGAAAGATTAGCTGGCCATGCTTACTATTGCTTCCTTGACGGCTACTCCGGGTATAATCAGATAGTGGTGGATCCAAAAGACCAGAAAAAGACCTCGTTCACATGCCCATTTGGAGTTTTTGCCTATAGAAGAATGCCATTCGGGTTATGCAATGCCCCAGCCACTTTTCAAAGGTGTATGCTTGCAATTTTTTCAGATATGGTCGAAAAGTTCTTAGAGTCTTCATGGACAACTTTTCTGTTTTTGGTGATAACTTCAATGCTTGCTTGCAACATCTAACTCTTATCTTGAAACGGTGCCAAGAAACTAATTTGGTTTGAACTGGGAGAAGTGCCATTTTATGGTACGTGAGGGGATTGTTCTTGGTCACAAAGTTTCAAAAAAAAGGGATAGAAGTTGACAAGGCAAAAGTGAAATCATAGAGAAGCTCCCTCCACCAACTAATGTGAAATCTGTTAGAAGTTTCTTGGGGCATGCAGGATTTTATAGAAGGTTTATCAAGGATTTTTTAAATAGTAACCTTTGATAATCTGTTATGATTGATACTCCTTTTGTTTTTGATGAATTGCCAGCATTTTGCTTTGTATATACTTTAAAAATATTTCGATCTCATTCAACTTGTCACTCATATTCTATTCTATCTCCACCCCCAGACTTGGTACTCTTACAAGAATTTGATATTGAAATAAAGGATAGGAAGGGCACTGAAAACTAAGTTGCTGATCATTTATCAAGACTACCACAAGAAACAATTCAAGAGCCTCACAGCCTGTGAATGAAAGCTTCCAGATGAACATCTGCTAGATTCAACAAGCACCTTGGTTTGCTGACATAGCAAACTACAAAGTAGGGAGGAAGATACCTCAAGAATTATCTAAGCAACAAGTGAAGAAGTTAATCAATAAGCAAGAAGTTCTTGTGGGATGAACCTTCCTGTTCAAGAGATGCTCTGATGGAGTAATTAGGAGATGTGTCCCTGAGAGTGAATAAGAAATACTGGGCATTGTCATGGCTCAGCCTATGGTGGACATTTTGGCCCAGAGAACAGCTGCAAAGATACTACAGAGTGGTTCTATTGGCCAACTATCTTCAAAGATGCTAGAGAATTTGTTCCAATGCAATGAATGCCAGAGAACATGATGCTTGAATGAAGAGATGCCTCAAAACTTCATTCTGGAAGTGGAATTATTTGATCTATGGGGTATTGATTTCATGGGACCTTCCCCCCTTCCTATTCTTTCAAATATATTTTTGGTGGCAGTAGAATACGTCTCAAAGTGGGTGGAAGCCATAGCCACAATCACCTGTGATGCACAAATTGTCCTTCAATTCCTTAAGAAACATATTTTCACTAGATATGGAGTTCTCAAGGGTCTTGTGAGTGAGGTGGTAACCATTTTTGCAACAAAACAGATGGAGAAGCTCCTCCATAAATATGGAGTAATTCATAAAGTAGCCACGCCATATCAACCCAGACCAATGGACAGGCTGAATTAGCAAATCAGGAATTGAAGAAGATCTTGGAAAGACAGTAGGAAGTTCAAGAAAAGATTGGGCTCGGAAGCTGGAGGATGCACTCTGGGCATACAGGACAGCTTTCAAAACTCCCATTGGGAAGTCACCCTTTCAGCTATTATATGGCAAATCATGTCACCTCCC
>NC_092039.1:58446876-58502269 GCF_003086295.3 Arachis hypogaea
CTTGGATGCGGTAACAAATCATTGCATCCCAACGCTGAACACTCAAGAACTCCTATGGCTACATGTGGAGAATCAAATGAAGAACATAGCATGAAGGAGAGATTGGAAATTTTGGTGAGAAATGAAGGAAGTTGCTTTGTATTGGAACAATTGGAGGAAGCTTTAATTGTTGAAGACAAGGAAGAAGTGGTAGAAGACTTAGGAGATGCGGAGCCTCCATGGGAACATAGAGTTGAAGAAAACCCCTCCAAGATGATTGCAATTGATGCTAGGGAGGAAAGTGCACACCTTCCAAGGCATATTCCATATGAAGACTTGGATGGGATAGAGCAAGGATGAGTTCCCTTGGTGATGAAGATCAAGCATCAAGTCTTAGTGATGAAGAATCCTTTGAGCATGAAGAACCTTCTCCGGTTGGATTTGAAAGCGTTAAGGAGGTAAATTTTCTCACCCTCCCTATTATGATTTGAGTAAAGGAAAAGGTATAGATAAAGTTTTTGAACAAAGGATTGAGATTAAGAGATCTTGTGAAGAGGTGGAAGTCCGTAGAAATAGAAGAACGGGGGTTGGTTATGCTTTGTCAAGATCTTTGGAAGCATCTTTGCCTAGGTTGTCATCTACACCTTCATTTGAGTGGGTGAAATTCATTTCTATTAGCTTTATTATCCCACTTGAATATGGTTTGCTTGAAACGGATGGTCAACTTAGGATGCTTTGTGGGATGAAGCGTAAGCGAAAGATGTTTCGTGGTTGGCATTGCAAATCAAGGCTCATTATGGTTGATGCATCGAACGTGAGATATAAAGGTTGGAGTAGTGCTCAAATAGATGGGTCTAGGAGGATTGTTGGGCACTTCATAGAGAATTCATCTTGTTCATCACCCGGATGGACTAATAATAATGATCAACTTCAAGACGGGTGTGAAAATAAAGTGTGGGACCCCGGATCACAAGAAGAGGATCAACTTTGGGAGCCCCAAGCTTGTGAAAAACTCCATCAACACTTGGCTCAATCCATGAGAAATCTTGGGGCACAATGGAGAACCAAGCATTGGTGGAGTTCCAAGATGAGTACAAACATAAGCCACCTTGATGAGAAGCTCCCCATAAGTCCAACTTAAGGACAATAAATAAAAGTGCTAGGTGGGAGACACCCCACCATGGTAAACTCTTTCCATACTCTTTTAGTTTTGTTAATAAGTGACTTGAGTTGCCATTTTAGGTAGATTCTCATTTTCATTTTTATCTTTTGTAAATATTGGTAGAATTAGTTTAATTTCTTGTTTTTATTGTTTTATTGAGTTTAGTTAGAAGTATAATATGATAAATAAGGTTTTAGGGTGTTTTGGTAGCTGTTTAGAGGTTTGGAATGCTTGGATTGGTGCAAGAACTTGGAAAAAATTTTTTGAAAAACAGAACACCATCCACGCGTGCGCGCACCTAACGCGGACGCGCACCTGAGCATTTTCGACCATCCACGCGGACGCGCACTGTACGCGTACGCGTGGATGCAAAATTTCACCTCCAGCCAAAAACCCGAGAGTTAGGCCTGCACTGTGCGAACATTGGGCCTAAGGCACAAGCCTATGCACGTGTGCGCGCACTTGGCGCGTACGCGCACATCATCTTAAATTCGCAATGCACGCGCACGCGCACTGTGCGCGCGCGCGTCGATTGCACGATCCACACTCCTGGTACTTTTACCCGAGAGTTGTGCCAGACTTGGGCCGACATTATGCCTCCGGCCTAACTCGATGCACGCGTGCGCGCACACGGCGCGTACGCGTCCTTCGACCAATATACCCATCGACGCGTAAACGTGCATGACGCGCACGCGTCGGTAAAAAAAAAAAGAGTTTTTTTTCTCCCCTTCCATTTTCTTTTGCTTATCACATTCGCATACTTCTACTCTTCCCATTTTCATTTAGTTTTTGTAGCATGTTTTCGTTTTTTTTTCTAAGTCATTTCAATAATGGTGTTGAATTCTTATACTCAATTATTGAGACTCTTTTGCTTTATCTTGGCGCTTTGTGACCTGTTTAACATTAATTGAAATATTTTGTTCCACATACAAGGTAGTGCTTTAGTCCTTCCTAACTCATTGTCCTTTGTTTTTGTGCTTCATCATCATTGAGTTGGGTTAGGACCAAATGCTCTCATGCTTATCACTAATCTTGTTTGTGTCAATTCTTATTTGATCTTGATGCTCAATACACTCTTCATGCTTTAACTTTACTCTTGCATCGAGCTTAATGACATGCCTTAGCTTACATTGTTTTCTCACTCACATGCTTAGCTACCATGTAGTAGAGAATCATACTCTTATTTAGCATTAGCCCCCGCCTATATTCTATTTGCTTTGATATCTTTGTTATAGGCTTAACTTTCTTTCTTTTTCTTTCCTTTTAGGTTGGCCACCAAGAAAGGAAAAAAGGAAGAGTTTCTAAACGGGGCAACAAACAAGTCATACGCACAACCTTTTGAAGGAGCTCATCAATTGTAGTAACCCGTCCACCTTGCTCTTCTTCGCATGCACCGAGGACGGTGCAATCTTCAAGTGTGGGGAGGTCGTCGACCGATCTCCATGGGTAACAATTTCCTTTTCAACACCAATTCTTAGTTTTCTTTGTTAGATTAGTTATTGCATTGCATGATAGGTTGCATGTTAGTTAGAATTTGTACATATTTTACCACTTCTTTCTTATTAGGACTACTTGGTTAGGGTGATGATTTCTTTCCCAAGAAACCGTTTTAGGGCACCCTACCAATTGAAAAAGAAAATTTGTGGAACTTGCTTGAAAGAATTTATTTTGGAACATGGTTTTTGAGCTAAGAACACAAGCAAGTGAGATTTGAGCCTAATGGCGTGGTTACATCTTATAACCACTTATTTTTCCTTCTTGTGTGCATTATTCTCTTTCTATGAATGTGATCTTTGATTTGTTTGATTCTTTATGTCCATTATTTTATGTATTCATGCATTTATATGATTGAGGCCATCATTTCATTAGCTCACTTACCCAAATAGCCTTACCTTTTATCTTCCATTGTTAGCCAATTTGAGCCTACGATTAACCCACTTGGTTCTTTATTTTAGCACATTACAAGCCTAAAGCGAAAAACAATAAATGTCCCCATTTGGATCTTTGATTAGCTTAGGCTAGTGTGTGTGAGTATCATTCAAGTGTGGGAATCTTGGGACATTGGGTGAATAAAAGGGTAATTTTGTATTGTTATTGAAAAATATTGGGAATTGGGTACATACTCATGTATTGATCAAATGTAAAACCTTATGCATTGAGATTTTTGCATATAGAAAGAAAAAAATGAGAATAACAAAAGAAAAAGAAAAGAAAAATAATATGGAAAAGGAAAAGAAAAAAAGATATAGAAAAAGAAAGAAATAAAAAGGGGACAAAATGCCCCAAAACAAAGCGAAGCTCAATAAAGATCAATGCATAAGTGTTGTGAAATGAAAAGAAATTGCATGAGTATGTGAAAAAGTGAGAAATGGGTAGTTAGGTTAGCTTTGAAATTGTATAGGATGTCATAGGTTAGGTGGGAAGTTTAAACTTATCAAAGATTCAATTTTCAAACTCACTTAATCAAATATGCATCCTACCTTGACCCTAGCCCCATTACAACCTAAAGAAAAGACCTCATGATAATTGTATGCATGCATGAAATAATTGTTGATTGTTAGATGAAAAACAAATTTTGGAAAGCATGATTAGGGGAGAATTGAGAGAATCCACCCCAAACACCAAGCGGCTAGAGTGCAAACACTCCCGGTGAGGGTTCGATGCTCAATTCCTTGATTCCCGGCTTTCATGAGCGTTCTTCTTGCAAGTCTATGTGAACTTCATATTTATACTTCAATTGGTAGGATTCATGAATCGTTATATGATCTTAAGCCCTACTTGTGCATGTATCTCTTGGAGAATGATTTATTTTTAACCAAGTAGGTAGAATCATTTTGCATTTAGTTGCATGCATATAGTTTCTTTGCTTTGAATAAGTGTCATATCCCTTATCTCATTCTTGGTTTAGCATGAGGACATGCTAAGGTTTAAGTGTGGGGAGGTTGACAAACCCCAATTTGACGGTTTATCTTGTATTGATTTTAGGGGATTTTACGACCTTTTACCCACATTTATCCATTGAAATAGCATGGTCTTATAACTTCTCCCTTAATTGTGCTTAAGAGTGAAATCATGCTTTTTAGGACTTAAAATAGCTAAATCTAATTCTCCTTGATTCTATTAGATGCCTTGATATGTTTGTTAAGTGATTTAAGGTTTAGGAGGCAAATATTGGATCAAGGGAATGAAGAAAGAAAGCATGAAAAGTTGGAGAACTCATGAAGAAATGAAAGAACCGGAAAGCTGTCAAGCCGACCTCTTTGCACTTAAACGACCATAACTTGAGCTACAGAGGTCCAAATGATGCGGTTCTAGTTGGGTTGGAAAGCTAACATCCGGGGCTTCGAAACGATATAAGATTTGCCATAGTTGCTACAAGTATGGTGGCGCGCACGCGCATAGTACGCGCACGCGCCGTTGCTGCCACCTAGTCCACTTGAAGCAAAACGTGGCCAGCGATTTTAGAAGCCTTGTGGGCCCAATCCAACTCATTTCTGATGCTATTTAACCCAAGGAGTGAAGAGGGAAACACATGTTAGTTACCATTAGTTTAGTTTAGTAGTTAGAAGTAGTTTCTAGAGAGAGAAGCTCTCACTTCTCTCTAAAATTAGGATTAGGATTAGGTTTAGTTCTTAGATCTAGATTTTATTCATCTTCTTCTACTTCTACCTTTCAATTCCTTGTTGTTACATTCATCTTCCTCTATTCTTTTGTTGTAATTTCCTTTATGTTGTTCTTGTGTTTTGGTGTAGATCTACTTTTGTTCCTTCCTTTTTCTTTCAATTCAATTCAAGGTAAATCATAATAATTTTGTTCCTTTTGATTTGTTGTTATTAATTCCTTGCAATAATTGTTGTTAGATTTCATTCTTGTTGTCAAATGACTTTGCTTTTCTTTTGTGCCTTCCAAGTGTTTGATGAAATGCTTGGTAGGATTTTAGTGTAGCTTTTGTTCCTCTTGGCTTTGGTTGAGTAATTAGTGACTCTTGAGTTATCTAATCCTTTTGTTGATTGATAATTAGAAGTTGCTAATTGATTTGAATACCTCTAAAGCTAGTCTTTCCTTTAGGAGTTGATTAGGACTTGAGGAATCAAATTGATTCATCCACTTGACTTTCCTCCATGGTTAGAGGTTAACTAAGTGGGAGTAATGGATAATTTGTTATCACAATTGAGGAGGATAACTAGGATAGGACTTCTAGTTCTCATATCTTGCCAAGAGCTTTATTAGTTGTTAGGTTATTTCCCTTGCCATTTATAATTCTTGTCCATAATCTCAAAAATCCCAAAATAACTCATAACCAATAACAAGACACTTTATTGTAATTCCTAGGGAGAACGACCCGAGGTTTGAATACTTCGGTTTATAAATTTAGGGGTTTGTTTTAGTGACAAACAACTTTTTGTATGAAAGGATTATTGCTTGGTTTAGAAACTATACTTCGACGAGATTTTATTTGAGAAATTCTAAATCGTCAAAAATCCAATCGTCAATGCAAGAACAAGATAGAACTCTCTTGGACACCTCTAGCAATGGTTCTTTGTCTAAATATAAAACAGCGGAGGAGGCATGGCAACTTATCATTGACTTAGCCGAATCCAATCAACATATGAGACGAAGAGTCAACCGCCCGAGAACTGTGAATAAGGTATCAACTAGTAGTGAAACTACCGCTCTAACTCAATCCTTGAGCGAAATGACATCCATCTTGAGGCAACTCCAATTGAACCAACAACAACCACAACAACCTCAATCATACCAACAACACTCCCCATCCCCTCAACAACACAACCAAGAAGTGGTCCCTCAAAAAGTATGTGGCATTTGTTCTTGCTATTCCCACTACACGGATGAGTGCCCAAGCCTTCAAGAAGATAACACCTTGGCGGCTACCCATAATTTCTACGACCGCCCAAATCAAGGGTACTACCAAGGCGGTAATCCTAACCAAGGGCACCCTTATCAAGGAGGAAGCTACAATCAAGGGAGTGGGTACCATAATCAAAATTGGAGAGATAATCATCAACAAGGGAATAGGGACAACAACAACAATGGAGGAAGTCAAAGATGGAGCAACAACTCACAAAATTTCTCACAAAACCGGCCACCATACAACCAACAAAATCAACCATACAACCAACAAAACCCACAAAGAAACTACCAAACATACCAACCACCACATCAAAGACCACCACCCAACCAATCACAAGTTCCTCAACTCACATATGCAACCACCCCCTCCAACCAACACAAAACACTCCGAACTATCATCCAAGGCCAAAAGGAACTACAAAACACACTCGCTTCCGGCCTCACCGGCTTCACCTCTACACTACAAGCTCTTCTTGCACGAATGGATACACCATCAAACCCCACTCCTCAACCCCAATCCAAAGCGTCATTCCCTCTCAACCCCAACCCAATCCTAAGGGAGGCATCAATGCCATCACCCTTAGATCCGAAACACAATTAAAGGAGAAGGGAGCCAAGGACTCAAACCCTATCACAATCGCCCAAGAGGAGGAGAGAATAGATATAGAAGAGGTAGAGGAAGAGGAGACACCACAAGTCATAATTGAGGAAGAAGCTCAACCAACAAAGGAGACCCCCAAGGCCAAGAGAACCTTGGAAGAAGAAATTGCTCAACCACTCCCATTTCCAACACTTGCAAAGAAAGCTAGAAAGCGCATGGAACTCGACCCCAAAATGGTAGAAATGTTCAAGAAAGTTGAGGTAACCATTCCCCTCTTTGATGCTATCCATCAAGTTCCTAGATATGCAAAATTCCTTAAAGACCTATGCATGAACAAGGATAGAATTCTTGAATTGGAAACCATCCCATTGGGGAGTTCTATTTCCACTTTAATGGGAGCATTGCCCGAGAAGTGTGATGATCCGGGCCCTTGTATGGTCACTTGCACTCTCAATGGAGTTCAATTTATCGATTGTATGTGTGACCTCGGAGCATGTGTTAGCATCATGCCACTCTCCGTCTACCGAGTATTGAAGTTGCCACTACTAAAAAGGTCGACGACAAGATTTGTCCTAGCGGATAAAAGCATAATAACCGTGACGGGTGTTGCGGAAGATGTATTGGTGAATATCAAAGGGTTGGTGTTTCCAATTGACTTCTATGTCCTTGAAATGCCATCAAGCGAAACCGAGAGAGCATCATCTATCCTACTTGGAAAACCATTCTTGAGAACTTCTAGATTTAAGCTAGATGCCTACTCGGAAACCTACTCATTTGAAATAGATGGGAGAGTCGTAAGTTTCAGCTTAGAAGAAGCAATGAAGCATCCACCGGAGAATCACTCTCTATTCCGGTGTGACCCAATTGACAACATAGTTGCCAAAGTGCACCTTGCAAGGTTAGATGAGAAATACATGATTGAAGAAGCAAATGAAGATCCAAGCAAATTAAACACCACACACCATACAAACCATCCAGAAACTCAAACTTCAAAAAATGACAAAAAGATGGAATTGAAGCCACTACCACCCCATTTAAAGTACTCATATCTTGATGAAGCCCAAGAGCTCCCTGTGATAATTGCAAAAGAGTTAACTCCTCAACAAGAAGAAAAATTGCTAGATGTATTGAGGAAAAATAAAAGGGCAATCGGGTGGAATTTGGCGGATCTAGTGGGAATAAGCCCCCAAGTATGCGAGCATCGCATATTTCTTGAAGAAGGAGCAAAACCGGTCCGACAACCTCAAAGGAGACTTAATCCAACCATTCTTGAGGTTGTGAAAAAAGAAGTCACTAAGCTACTTGAAGTGGACATCATCTATCCTATCTCGAATAGCGAGTGGGTGAGCCCGGTCCAAGTGGTGCCAAAGAAATCCGGGGTGACAACAATCAAAAATGAAAGTGGTGAACTTATAGCGACAAGAGTGCAAAATTCTTGGAGAGTATGCATAGACTACCGAAGGTTGAATGCGGCCACAAGAAAAGATCACTTTCCACTACCGTTTATTGATCAAATGCTTGATCGACTAGCCGGTAAATCATATTATTGCTTTCTTGATGGTTATTCCGGATACTTCCAAATTCACATTGCTCTAGAGGACCAAGAAAAAACCACATTTACTTGCCCCTTTGGAACGTACGCTTACAAGCGTATGCCATTTGGCCTATGCAATGCACCGGCAACGTTTCAAAGATGCATGATGAGCTTATTTGCGGACTTTCTAGAACAATGTATGGAAGTTTTCATGGATGACTTTAGTGTGTACGGTGATTCATTTGATCATTGCTTAGGTAACCTTGGAAAAGTCTTAGAGAGATTCACCAAAACAAACCTTGTCTTAAATTTTGAAAAATGTCATTTCATGGTCAAACAACGGATTGTTTTGGGACATATAGTGTCAAAAGAAGGCATCTCCGTAGATCCGGCAAAAATAAATGTCATATCTAGTTTACCTTATCCCTCTTCCGAGAGGGAAGTCCGTTCTTTTCTTGGACATGCAGGATTCTACCGGAGATTCATCAAAGACTTTAGCAAGGTGGCCTTACCTCTCTCTCGACTACTACAAAAGGACACTGAATTTGAGCTAAGCAAGGAATGTATAGAAGCATATGACAAACTTAAAGTAGCATTGACACAAGCCCCTATCGTGCGAGGACCGAATTGGACTCAACCATTTGAAATCATGTGCGATGCCTCAAATTATGCGATAGGAGCCGCGTTAGCACAACACGAAGGTAAGATTCCCTATGTCATAGCTTATGCTTCCAAAACACTAGACGTGCCCAATCCAACTACACTACAACCGAAAAGGAACTCCTAGCCATTATTTTTGCTTTGGACAAGTTCCGAGCCTATCTTCTCGGTTCCAAGGTTGTAGTGTACTCGGATCACGCAGCACTAAAGTATTTGTTGACCAAAAAGGAATCAAAACTAAGATTAATTCGTTGGGTGCTTTTGTTACAAGAATTTGACTTGGAGATCAAAGATAGGAGTGGTTCCCAAAACTTAGTGGCGGACCATCTAAGTCGCCTCGAACACACAAAAGGCGACACCACTCCTATCAATGACTCCTTTCCTCTAGATGGTTTGCACGCAATCTCGGAAGTAGTTCCTTGGTATGCCCCAATAGCAAACTACTTGGTTTCACGCACCCTCCCTCCCAATCTCAGCAAACATCAAAAGGATAAGCTGAAAAGCGAATCCAAATACTATGTTTGGGACGATCCTTATTTGTGGAGGTGTGGAGCAGACCAAATAGTGCGACGATGCATACCTCAAACCGAATTCCAAGCAATCTTGGATGCTTGCCATGCTTCCGAAGAAGGTGGCCACTATGGCCCCAAAGAACGGCAAGAAAGGTCCTTGATTGCGGATTTTGGTGGCCAACACTTCTCAAAGATTCTTCCCTCTATTGCAAATCTTGCCTCCAATGCATTCGGTTTGGAAATACTTCTAAGAAGGACGAAATCCCCCAACAAGATATGCTTTTTTGTGAAATCTTTAATGTATGGGAAATCGACTTCATGGGACCATTTCCAAACTCCAATGGCTTTCTCTACATCTTGTTAGCCGTTGATTATGTGTTAAAATGGGTGGAGGCAATCCCCACCCGAACAGATGATGCTCATGTTGTTTATTCTTTTGTGAGGAACAATATCATTTGTCGCTTTGGCTCCCCAAGAGCAATCATAAGTGACCAAGGATCCCACTTTTGTAACAAAAAATGGACGGCCTCATGAGAAAGTATGGCATCATACACAAAGTCGCCACGACCTACCACCCTCAGACAAACGGCCAAGCTGAGGTTTCTAACCGGGAAATCAAACATGTGTTGGAAAGGGTTGTGAAGCCGAATCGGAAGGATTGGAGCACTAAACTCTCCGATGCACTATGGGCATATCGAACGGCTTACAAAACACCCATTGGCATGAGCCCCTTTAGGCTTGTGTATGGTAAAGCATGCCACTTACCGGTAGAAATCGAACACAAAGCTTATTGGGCAATAAAGGAATGCAATATGAGCTTGGGTGGAGCCGGAGTAGAGAGAAAGCTTCAATTAGCGGAATTGGAATGCTTAAGATTAGAAGCTTATGACAACTATAGACTTTACAAGGAAAAGATGAAAGCCATCCATGACAAGAACATTAGGAGAAGAGAATTCCGACCTGGTGACCTAGTCCTTCTTTACAACTCAAGGTTGAGATTACTACCCGGAAAACTTAGATCAAGGTGGGATGGACCCTACCAAGTGGAGAAAGTAGAACCTTATGGAGTTTACCACTTGCGCCACCCATCAAGTCCGGACATTTTCAAGGTGAATGGGCACTGTCTCAAATTGTACCATGGTGAGCAAAGAAAGAACTCCAAGGAATTTGAAGTGTTCCTCTTGAGGGATGCATCTCTTGAACAAGAACTTTGAGCTAGAGAGAGTCCAACTTAAGGACGGTAAACAAAAGTGCTAGGTGGGAGACACCCCACCATGGTAAGATCTTCCTTTGTACATAGCCATTGAATTCTTCTTTGATTGACACTTGCTTGACACTTGCCTTCATGTTTAGTACCTAGGTAATAGAAGTAGTTGTAGTTAGATTTCAATTCTAATTTTGCTTCATTTGTTGAGTTCATTTGGTAGTATCAAGTTGAAACATCCTTCTATAGTGCTTAAGTGGCTGTTTAGATGGGTTGGAATGCTACAAGTGGTGCAACAACATGCAAACTTTGGAAAAGGCACCCTTCTGCGCGTGCGCGCACCTGGCGCGCGCGTGTCTTTGAAGCAATGGTCGACCATCCGCGCGGATGCGCACCGTGCGCGGACGCGTGGATCGCCAAAAGTGACCCTCCATACATTTTCCAGAGAGTTGAGCCCACCCTACGCCAGCCCAATGCGTGAGGCACAGGCCAACCACGCGTGCGCACACATGGCGCGTACGCACGCTTTAACAAATATGCAGGTCGACGCGCTAGCGCACCGTGCGCGCGCGCGCCGATTACCCTTGTGCACTCCTGGCACATATTCCAGAGAGTTAGGCCACTCTCAGGCCTGCACTAAGCCACCAGCCCACCACCTCTGCCGCGTTCGCGCACCTGGCGCGCACGCGTCCACATGCTTGCAACACGATGTGCGCGCGCGCCTAGGCCGCGCACGCGTCCCTCGTCCTGCACTCTCCTCTAGGCCACTTCACCGAGAGTTAGGCCCACCCCAAGCCCATCTCATGCCTGGGGCATAACCACATTGCCACGCACGCGCACCGTGCATGCGCGCATGCCAATAGCCCTGCAGCCAACCTCTGGTACCTCGTCCAGAGAGTTGTGCCAACTCTAAGCCACCCTTATGCTACCAGCACAAGCGCATGGGCGCGTACGCGCAACGTGCGCGCGCGCGCCCTGGTGCGCGAAATTGTGAACAATACTTTTTCACAACTCCCATAATCCCCGGTCATGAGCCCCAAAAACTTGGTAGCTCAATACCATGGCATTACACAACTTCGCACAACTAACCAGCAAGTGCACTGGGTCGTCCAAGTAATAAACCTTACGTGAGTAAGGGTCGATCCCACGGAGATTGTTAGTATTGAAGCAAGCTATGGTCATCTTGTAAATCTTAGTCAGGCAAACTCAAATAGTAATGATGATGAACGAAAATAACACAAAGGTAAAGATAGAGATACTTATGTAATTCATTGGTAGGAACTTCAGATAAGCGCATGAAGATGCCTTCCCTTCCGTCTCTCTGCTTTCCTACTGCCTTCATCCAATCCTTCTTACTCCTTTCCATGGCAAGCTTAAGCAAGGGTTTCACCGTTGTCAGTGGCTACCTCCCATCCTCTCAGTGAAAGCGATTGCATATGCTCTGTCACAGCATAGCGGAATTCATCTGTCGGTTCTCAATCAGGCCGGAATAGAATCCAGTGATTCTTTTGCGTCTGTCACTAACGCCCCGCCCTCAGGAGTTTGAAGCACGTCACAGTCATTCAGTCATTGAATCCTACTCAGAATACCACAGACAAGGTTAGACCTTCCGGATTCTCTTGAATGCCGCCATCAGTTCTCGCCT
The DNA here is from genome assembly GCF_003086295.3 of Arachis hypogaea. Lineage (NCBI taxonomy): Eukaryota > Viridiplantae > Streptophyta > Magnoliopsida > Fabales > Fabaceae > Arachis > Arachis hypogaea. The sequence goes on from NC_092039.1 coordinate 58,459,046, forward strand.
ATACCACGAAGACTCTGATCTCACGGAATGGTTGGCTCGTTTGTCAGGCGAGCACTCGGTTGTCAGGCGATCAACCATGCATCGTGCAATCAGGAATCCAAGAGATATTCACTAGAGCCTTGGTTGCTTGTAGAACAGAAGTGGTTGTCAGTCACCTTGTTCATAGGTGAGAATGATGATGAGTGTCACGGATCATCACATTCATCAAGTTGAAGAACAAGTGATATCTTGGATAAAGAACAAGCGGAATTGAATGGAAGAACAATAGTAATTGCATTAATACTCGAGGTACAGCAGAGCTCCACACCTTAATCTATGGTGTGTAGAAACTCCACCGTTGAAAATACATAAGCATAAAAGTGATCATTGGTTTCGGCCCCAGAGAGGGAGCCAGAAGAACCAAGATGAAAATACAATAGTAAAAGGTCCTACTTATAGAGAACTAGTAGCCTAAGGTTTACAGAGATGAGTAAATGACATAAAAATCCACTTCCGGGCCCACTTGGTGTGTGCTTGGGCTGAGCAATGAAGCATTTTCGTGTAGAGACTCTTCTTGGAGTTAAACGCCAGCTTTTATGCCAGTTTGGGCGTTTAACTCCCATTTTGGTGCCAGTTCCGGCGTTTAACGCTGGGATTTCTGAGGGTGACTTTGTACGCCGGTTTGGGCCATCAAATCTTGGGCAAAGTATGGACTATCATATATTGCTGGAAAGCCCAGGATGTCTACTTTCCAACGCCGTTGAGAGCGCGCCAATTGGGCTTCTGTAGCTCCAGAAAATCCACTTCGAATGCAGGGAGGTCAGAATCCAACAGCATCTGCAGTCCTTTTCAGTCTCTGAATCAGATTTTTGCTCAGGTCCCTCAATTTCAGCCAGAAAATACCTGAAATCACAGAAAAACACACAAACTCATAGTAAAGTCCAGAAAAGTGAATTTTAACTAAAAACTAATAAAAATATATTAAAAACTAACTATATCATACTAAAAACATACTAAAAACAACCAAAAAGTATACAAATTATCCGCTCATCACAACACCAAACTTAAATTGTTGCTTGTCCCCAAGCAACTGAAAATCAAATAAGATAAAAAGAAGAGAATATACTATAGACTCCAAATTATCAATGAAACTTAGCTCCAAATTAGATGAGCGGGACTAGTAGCTTTTTGCCTCCGAACAGTTTTGGCACCTCACTTTATCCTTTGAAATTCAGAATGATTGGCTTCTTTAGGAACTCAGAATCCAGATAGTGTTATTGATTCTCCTAGTTAAGTATGATGATTCTTGAACATAGCTACTTATTGAGTCTTGGCTGTGGCCCAAAGCACTCTGTCTTCCAGTATTACCACCGGATACATACATGCCACAGACACATAATTGGGTGAACCTTTTCAGATTGTGACTCAGCTTTGCTAAAGTCCCCAATTAGAGGTGTCCAGGGTTCTTAAGCACACTCTTATTTGCCTTGGATCACAACTCTTATTATATATTTTTTTGTTTTTCTTCTTTTTTTTTTCGTTTCTCTCTCTTTTTTTTTTGTATTCACTGCTTTTTCTTGCTTCAAGAATCATTTTTATGATTTTTCAGATCCTCAGTAACATGTCTCCTTTTTCATCATTCTTTCAAGAGCCAACAATTTTAACATTCATGAACAACAAATTCAAAAGACATATGCACTGTTCAAGCATACATTCAGAAAACAAAAAGTATTGTCACCACATCAAACTAATTAAGCTAGTTTTAAAGATGAATTTGAAATCCTGTACTTCTTGTTCTTTTGTGATAAAAACAGTTTTCATTTAAGAAAGGTGATGGATTTATAGGACATTCATAACTTTAAGGCATAGACACTAAGACACTAATGATCACAAGACACAAACATGGACAAACATAAGCATGAAAATTTCGAAAAACAAGAAAATAAAGAACAAGGAGATTAAAGAACGGGTCCACCTTAGTGATGGCGGCTTGTTCTTCCTCTTGAAGATCCTATGGAGTGCTTGAGCTCCTCAATGTCTCTTCCTTGTCTTTGTTGCTCCCCTCTCATGATTCTTTGATCTTCTCTAATTTCATGATGAGTGGGATCTCTTGTTGCTCCATCCTTTTCTTAGTGATGGGCTTGAGGTCATGCCTTCTCAGTTGAACCGGCTTCCCTCTTGAATCTCTCTTTTATTGAACGCCCTCTTCACAAATGTCTATGAGGACTTGGTCCAACCTTTGATCAAAGTTGACCCTTCTTCATGGCCACAACTTCATTGAAGTTGTCTTAATGCACCCTTGAGATGAATCTCTCCATCTCCCATGACTCGGAGGTGAAAGCTTTTGCCTTCCCTTTCCTCTTTCTAGAGGTTTCTCCGGCCTTGGATGCCATAAATGGTTATGGAAAAACAAAAAGCAATGCTTTTACCACACCAAACTTAAAAGGTTTGCTCGTCCTCGAGCAAAAGAAGAAATAAGAGAGTAGAAGAAGAAGGAATGAGGAAGAAGGGAATGGCTTTGTGTTTCGGCCATTATGGGTGGGTTTGGGTGGTAAAGTGGTTTGAATTTGAATGGTGAGGTAGGTGAGGTTTTATAAAGGATGGAGGTGAGTGGTGAATGGTGAAGAAGAAGAGAGGGTGGTGGGGTTGGTGGGGATCCTGTGGGGTCCACAGATCCTTAGGTGTCAAGGAAAAGTCATCCCTGCACCAAATGGCATTCAAAAACGCGTTTTGAGCCAATTCTGGCGTTAAACGCCGGGCTGGTGCCCATTTCTGGCGTTTAACGCCAGGTTCTTGCCCTTTCCTGGCGTTTAACGCCAGTCTGGTGCCCCTTTCTGGCGTTAAACGCCCAGAATGGTGCCAGACTGGGCGTTAAACGCCCAACTGCTAGCCTCACTGGCGTTTAAACGCCATTGAGTTCTTCCTCCAGGGTGTGCTGTTTTTCTTCCTGTTTTTCATTCTGTTTTTGCTTTTTCAATTGATTTTGTGACTTCTTATGATCATCAACCTACAAAAAGAAGATAAAATAACAAAAGGAAATAGTTAATTATAAAACATTGGGTTGCCTCCCAACAAGCGCTTCTTTAATGTCAATAGCTTGACAGAGGACTCTCATGGAGCCTCATTGGTGCGCAGAGCCATGTTGGAACCTCCCAACACCAAACTTAGAGTTTGAATGTGGGGGTTCAACACCAAACTTAGAGTTTGGTTGTGGCCTCCCAACACCAAACTTAGAGTTTGACTGTGGGGGCTCTGTTTGGCTCTGTTTTGAGAGGAGCTCTTCATGCTTCCTCTCCATGGTGATAGAGGGATATCCTTGGGCCTTAAACACCAAGGATTCTTCATTCGCTTGAATGATCAACTCTCCTCTATCAACATCAATTACAGCCTTTGCTGTGGCTAGGAAGGGTCTGCCAAGGATGATGGATTCATCCATGCACTTCCCAGTCTCTAGGACTATGAAATCAGTAGGGATGTAATGGTCTTCAACTTTAACTAGAACATCCTCTACAAGTCCATGGGCTTGTTTTCTTGAATTGTCTGCCATCTCTAGTGAGATTTTTGCAGCTTGCACCTCAGAGATCCCTAACTTCTCCATTACAGAGAGAGGCATGAGGTTTACACTTGACCCCAAGTCACACAAGGCCTTCTTGAAGGTCATGGTGCCTATGGTACAAGGTATTGAAAAACTTCCCAGGATCTTGTCTCTTTTGAGGTACTTTCTGCCTAGACAAGTCATCCAGTTCTTTGGTGAGCACAGGAGGTTCATTCTCCCAAGTCTCATTTCCAAATAACTTGTCATTTAGCTTCATGATTGCTCCAAGGTATTTAGCAACTTGCTCTTCAGTGACATATTCATCCTCTTCAGAGGAAGAATACTCATCAGAGCTCATGAAAGGCAGAAGTAAGTCTAATGGAATCTCTATGGTCTCATTTTGAGCCTCAGATTCCCATGGTTCCTCATTGGGGAACTCATTGGAGGTCAGTGCACGCCCATTGAAGTCTTCCTCAGTGGCGTTCACTGCCTCACCTTCCTCTCCAAATTCGGCCATGTTAATGACCTTGCACTCTCCTTTTGGATTTTCTTCAGTATTGCTTGGGAGAGTACTAGGAGGGAGTTCAGTAATTTTCTTGCTCAGCTGACCCACTTGTCCTTCCAAGTTTCTAATGGAGGACCTTGTTTCAGTCATGAAACTTTGAGTGGTTTTGATTAGATCAGAGACCATGGTTGCTAAGTCAGAGGTATTCTGCTTAGAACTCTCTGTCTTTTGCTGAGAAGATGATGGAAAAGGCTTGCTATTGCTAAACCTGTTTCTTCCACCATTATTGTTGTTGAAACCTTGTTGAGGTCTCTGTTGATCCTTCCATGAAAGATTTGGATGATTCCTCCATGAAGGATTATAGGTGTTTCCATAGGGTTCTCCCATGTAATTCACCTCTTCTATTGAAGGGTTCTCAGGATCATAAGCTTCTTCCTCAGATGAAGCTTCCTTAGTACTGCTTGGTGCATTTTGCATTCCAGACAGACTTTGAGAAATCATATTGACTTGTTGAGTCAATATTTTGTTCTGAGCCAAAATGGCATTCAGAGTGTCAATCTCAAGAACTCCTTTCTTCTGACTAGTCCCATTGTTCACAGGATTTCTTTCAGAAGTGTACATGAATTGGTTATTTGCAACCATTTCAATCAGTTCTTGAGCTTCAGTAGGCGTCTTCTTCAAATGAAGAGATCCTCCAGCAGAGCTATCCAAAGACATCTTGGATAGTTCAGAGAGACCATCATAGAAAATACCTATGATGCTCCATTCAGAAAGCATGTCAGAGGGACACTTTCTGATTAATTGGTTGTATCTTTCCCAAGCTTCATAGAGGGATTCACCATCCTTCTGTCTGAAGGTTTGGACTTCCACTCTAAGCTTACTCAATTTTTGAGGTGGAAAGAACTTTGCCAAGAAGGCATTGACCAGCTTTTCCCAAGAGTCCAGGCTTTCTTTAGGTTGTGAGTCCAACCATGTCCTAGCTTTGTCTCTTACAGCAAAAGGGAATAGCATAAGTCTATAGACCTCAGGGTCTACCCCATTAGTCTTGACAGTGTCACAGATTTGCAAGAATTCAGCTAAGAACTGATGAAGATCTTCCATTGGAAGTCCATGGAACTTGCAATTCTGTTGCATTAGAGAAACTAATTGAGGCTTAAGCTCAAAGTTGTTTGCTCCAATGGCAGGGATAGAGATGCTTCTCCCATAGAAGTCGGGAGTAGGTGCAGTAAAGTCACCCAGCACCTTCCTTGCATTGTTGGCATTGTTGTTGTTTTCGGCTGCCATTTGTTCTTCTTCTTTGAAGAGTTCGTTCAGGTGCTCTAAAGAGAGTTGTGCTTTGGCTTCTCTTAGCTTTCTCTTCAAGGTCCTTTCAGGTTCAGGATCAGCCTCAACAAGAATGCCTTTATCTTTGCTCCTGCTCATAAGAAAGAGAAGGGAACAAGAAAATGTGGAATCCTCTATGTCATAGTATAGAGATTCCTTTAGGTGTCAGAGAAAAAGAAGAGTAGAAGACAGAAGTAGAAAATTCGAACTTATCAGAGAAAATGGAGTTCGAATTTTGCATTAAGGGGTAGTGTTAGTCCATAAATAGAAGGATGTGAGAAGGAGGGAACTAATTTTCGAAAATTAAGTGAAAAATTTTGAAAACATTTTTGAAAAACATTACTTAATTTTCGAAAATGAAAAGGGAAAAGAAATCAAATGATTTTTGAAAAAGATTTTGAAATTAGAAATCAGGAAGATTTGATTGAAAACTATTTTGAAGAAGATGTGGTTAAGAAGATATGATTTGAAAACAATTTTAAAAGATATGATTTGAAAACATTTTAAAAAGATTTGATTTGAAAATTAAAAACTTGACTAACAAGAAAAGATATGATTCAATCATTAAACCTTTCTCAACAGAAAAGGCAACATACTTGAAATGTTGAATCAAATCATTAATTGATAGTAAGTATCCTTGAAAAAGGAAAGAAGTTAATTTTTGAAAAAGATTTAATTGAAAAAAATGATTTGAAAAAGATTTGATTTTGAAAAGATGTTGAAAACTTAAAAAAAATTGATTTGAAAACAAAATCTTCCCCCTTTAGCCATCCTGGCGTTAAACGCCCAGAATGGTGCACATTCTGGCGTTTAACGCCCAAAATGCAACCCTTTTGGGCGTTAAACGCCCAACCAGGTACCCTGGCTGGCGTTTAAACGCCAGTCTGTCCTTCTTCACTGGGCGTTTTGAACGCCCAGCTTTTTCTGTGCAATTCCTCTGCTGTATGTTCTGAATCTTCAATTCTCTGTATTATTGACTTGAAAAGACACAAATTAAAAATATTTTTTGGATTTTTGATAATAGGAAAAATCAAAATGCAACAAGAATCAAATAACAATGCATGCAAGACACCAAACTTAGCAGTTTGTATACTGCTGACACTAACAAAATGAAAATGCATATGAGACACACAAAACAATCAAGTCAATTGAATTCAAAGATCAGAGCAAGTAAATCATCAAGAACATCTTGAAGATCACTAAGATACATGAATGAATACATGCAATTGACACCAAACTTATGATGAGACTCTAAACAAGAAATATTTTTGGATTTTATGATTTTATAAATTTTTTGTGTTTTTTTTTAAATTATGTAGAAAAAGAAAATAAAGGTATCAAAATTCTTAATGAGAATTCCAGGAATCATGCAATGTTAGTCTAAAGCTTTAGTCTAAAGAAATTAGACATGGCCGGCCAAGCTTCAGCAGGACATTGCATTCAAGAGCTAAATTGATAAGGATCAATCAGCTTTGGTGATGATAAGAACATCACCTTGAAACACTAGAATTCATTCTTAAGAACTCTGAAAAAAAAATACCTAATCTAAGCAACAAGATGAACCGTCAGTTGTCCAAACTGAACAATCCCCGGCAACGGCGCCAAAAACTTGGTGCGCGAAATTGTGAACAATACTTTTTCACAACTCTCATAATCCCCGGTCATGAGCCCCAAAAACTTGGTAGCTCAATACCATGGCATTACACAACTTCGCACAACTAACCAGCAAGTGCACTGGGTCGTCCAAGTAATAAACCTTACGTGAGTAAGGGTCGATCCCACGGAGATTGTTAGTATTGAAGCAAGCTATGGTCATCTTGTAAATCTTAGTCAGGCAAACTCAAATAGTAATGATGATGAACGAAAATAACACAAAGGTAAAGATAGAGATACTTATGTAATTCATTGGTAGGAACTTCAGATAAGCGCATGAAGATGCCTTCCCTTCCGTCTCTCTGCTTTCCTACTGCCTTCATCCAATCCTTCTTACTCCTTTCCATGGCAAGCTTAAGCAAGGGTTTCACCGTTGTCAGTGGCTACCTCCCATCCTCTCAGTGAAAGCGATTGCATATGCTCTGTCACAGCATAGCAGAATTCATCTGTCGGTTCTCAATCAGGCCGGAATAGAATCCAGTGATTCTTTTGCGTCTGTCACTAACGCCCCGCCCTCAGGAGTTTGAAGCACGTCACAGTCATTCAGTCATTGAATCCTACTCAGAATACCACAGACAAGGTTAGACCTTCCGGATTCTCTTGAATGCCGCCATCAGTTCTCGCCTATACCACGAAGACTCTGATCTCACAGAATGGTTGGCTCGTTTGTCAGGCGAGCACTCGGTTGTCAGGCGATCAACCATGCATCGTGCAATCAGGAATCCAAGAGATATTCACTAGAGCCTTGGTTGCTTGTAGAACAGAAGTGGTTGTCAGTCACCTTGTTCATAGGTGAGAATGATGATGAGTGTCACGGATCATCACATTCATCAAGTTGAAGAACAAGTGATATCTTGGATAAAGAACAAGCGGAATTGAATGGAAGAACAATAGTAATTGCATTAATACTCGAGGTACAGCAGAGCTCCACACCTTAATCTATGGTGTGTAGAAACTCCACCGTTGAAAATACATAAGCATAAAAGTGATCATTGGTTTCGGCCCCAGAGAGGGAGCCAGAAGAACCAAGATGAAAATACAATAGTAAAAGGTCCTACTTATAGAGAACTAGTAGCCTAAGGTTTACAGAGATGAGTAAATGACATAAAAATCCACTTCCGGGCCCACTTGGTGTGTGCTTGGGCTGAGCAATGAAGCATTTTCGTGTAGAGACTCTTCTTGGAGTTAAACGCCAGCTTTTATGCCAGTTTGGGCGTTTAACTCCCATTTTGGTGCCAGTTCCGGCGTTTAACGCTGGGATTTCTGAGGGTGACTTTGTACGCCGGTTTGGGCCATCAAATCTTGGGCAAAGTATGGACTATCATATATTGCTGAAAAGCCAGGATGTCTACTTTCCAACGCCGTTGAGAGCGCACCAATTGGGCTTCTGTAGCTCCAGAAAATCCACTTCGAATGCAGGGAGGTCAGAATCCAACAGCATCTGCAGTCCTTTTCAGTCTCTGAATCAGATTTTTGCTCAGGTCCCTCAATTTCAGCCAGAAAATACCTGAAATCACAGAAAAACACACAAACTCATAGTAAAGTCCAGAAAAGTGAATTTTAACTAAAAACTAATAAAAATATATTAAAAACTAACTATATCATACTAAAAACATACTAAAAACAATGCCAAAAAGTATACAAATTATCCGCTCATCACGCCCCCAATCCACCTCGCTTCTTTACGCGCACGCGTGGGTGCTCGACGCCAACTTAATAGGGAGCACACTTGCCCCCTTTCATTTTTCTTCCCCTTTTCTTCTTCTTACCCCCTCTACTACCCCTCTCCACACCCATTTCCATCTCTCTCAAGGTACATTGCCCCTCTTGCTCTACTTCTCTCTCTTTGATTCTTAATCTTTAATTTCAATTTGTTTTAGGTAGTCCCCTTCTTTTCCCATATATCTTCTTAGCTACGTCTTTGGGGTGTTTTCGGTTTTTTCCATTTAACTCTTCATAGGCATTTGGGTCCTATATTCTCTTGCATTGATAAGATGAGATGTATTGCTTGATTTTCTTACAACCAGTGTGCACTGTAGTCATTAATAATGGATTGTGGAATGTTACATTGCCTTCACTTGCATCTAATTACATACTACAAAAGGGATGCACGCCAAGTGTTTGATGAAAGGCATACTTGAGTTTTGAACTCATTTTGACTAATTGCCTCTTAACTAACCACTTTTGGGTGCATCCCTATATTCTCCAATCCATCCACTCACCTTTTCATGAATTGACTCCCACTTTGGTATTTGAGGGTGTATGCCTCTCATGCTTCTTACTTGCATGCTTAAACTACCCTTGCACCACATGCAAATGATTCGCCTTGCTCATCACATGTTATCTTAGTTACATGTTGCAGCTGTCATGTAATACTGATACCCATATTCTTATGGCACAACTCTTCATTTGCATAATCGCATTCAATTATGCTTCTTTGGGTTTGATGTTATCCCCTTTCTTTCCTATCACAGGATGGTAATCAAAAGGAATAAAGGGAAAGCCCCGAAGAAGCCAGCTTCCAATAGAGCGCACCAAGAACTAACGGCCAAGCCACTCCTGAAGAAGACTAAGGGCCCCGTTGATGTTCTAGAGAAGGACAACCCTCCAAAAGATTCAAATAAGTTCTCTAACCGCTACTGCAAACTTGTTTACTCAAGAATGATTGAAAGAAATTATCACCCGGAGCCTCTCCTAGTCCTACCGGCTCACCTCACTCCAATAGTGATGCCACACATTGACCGGAGGCAATGGAGGTTCCTCTTGAGGCAACCAAAGGAGGCCAATCTCTCATGGGTGGTGGAATTCTACTCCAACTACCACTCACCCCTTCTCACATCAATATTTGTGCGCCGGAAGCAAGTGTCAGTCACAGTGGAAACCATCCGAGAAGTCCTTGGGATTGGGCCGTTGACGGATGGATATGATGCCTACCAAGAAGTCTTGACTGCATGCAATGACCGTGCGTTCGATTAGAGCGCGACCCTCCGCGTAATTGCTTTACCCGACGCATGTTGGATTCGAGGGACCATAAAGCAACGACCAAAGGGTTTAGATGCCCGCTACCTCACTCAAGAAGCCACGGCATGGGCCTAAATTCTAGCTCACTACGTGCTCCCAAGCACCCACGGGTCATCCATTACCGCCGAGCTTGCATTATTGATATGGTGCATTCTAACCGAGAAACCGGTCGACATTTCGCATGCCATTCGCCAATCCATGGGGCGCATTCATGCCAAGGGAAATCTACCATTCCCTGCTTTGGTGACCGAGTTAGTTGCAATGGCGGCGTCCACCGAGAGGCTAAGGATAGGAGAACCTCAATTCCGGTCGAGGGCGATGTTATTCCGACCAAGAGGTGCCTCAAACCTCCGGAATTCACTAAGGACATTGGACTACCCACACCATCTCGCAACACCACCACATCATACACACCACAAAAATCTGCCACCCAACGCCTTGAAGACCCGCACAAGAAGTTGGACCGTTATGAGAGGCGTAACCAACGCCGATACGCTCACGTGAAGAAACTTCTAAGCGTAGTCACCCCACCTATAGAGGAACCAGATATCTCCACATCCACCGCAACTTCAAGCGGAGATAGCGATGACATTGGAGATGAGGGACACTCGGGACTCGACCACCCATTGCGCCTAACCTATAGCATGGAGGACCGTGCTAAGTTTTAAGTGTGGGGAGGTCGGCTGACCGATCTCCGTAGGTAACACCTGAATAAATTCTTGTTCTCTGAACTCCTTTGTAATTAGGATAGGTTGCATGATTAGGTCTTATTTGACACCATTTGCATGATAAGTTTACTTGGTTGGAACAATGAAACTCTCTCTTAGGAAACCAATACATTGGGGCAACCGTGGCATTGCCAATTTTAAACAATTTCGATGCCAATTTTGCATGGAGAATTATATCTTGGAACATGGATTTTGAGTTAAGAACACAAGCTAGTGAGCTTTGAACCTTGTTTTGTGGCTACATCTTATAGTCACCTACTCTCCTTCTTGTGTGAAATTGTTTTCTCTCTATGAGTGTGATCTTTGCTTTGTTTGAGTCTATATGTCCATTGTTCCCTGTATTCACGCATTTATATGATTGAGGTCATCATTTCATTAGCTCACTTACCCAAATAGCCTTACCTTGTATCGTCCATTGTTAGCCAATTTGAGCCTATGCTTAACCCACTTTGTTCTTAATTTAGCACATTACAAGCCTTAAAGCGAAAAATAATAAATGTCCTTAATTTGGATCTTTGATTGGCTTAGGCTAGTGTGTGTGAGTACCATTCAAGTGTGGGAATCCTGGGACATTGGAGGAATAAAAGGGTAGTTTTGCATTTTATTTGAAAATATTGGGAATTGGGTACATGCTCATGTATTGATCAAATGTATAGGCCTTATGCATTGATGCTCTTGTATATAGAGAAGAAAAAAAATGAGAAAAACAAAAAGAAAAAAAAAGAAAAAAATATATATAGAAAAAAATATAGAAAAGGAAAGAAAAAAAAGGAAGACAAAGAAAGAAATAAAAAGGGGACAAAATGCCCCAAAGCAAAAAGCGTAGTCCAATGAAATCAATGCATAAGAAATGAGAAAGAAAATGCATGAGTATGTGAAAGGGTGAAAAATGGGTAGTTAGGTTAGAATTTAATTGTATAGGATGTCATAGGTTAGGTTGAAAGTTTAAGCTTATCAAGGATTCAAATTTCAACTCACTTAACCAAATATGCATCCCACCTTGACCCTAGCCCCATTACAACCTAAAGAAAGACCTCATGATATTTGTACACATGCATGGAATAAATGTTGATTGTTAGACAGAGAACAAATCTTTGAGAGCATGATTAAGAGAAAATCGAGAGAATCAACCCTAGACACTTGAGCGAATAGAGTGTAAACACTTCCGGTGAGGGTTCGAAGGCTCTAATTCGTGATTCCCGGCTCTCACGAGCATTCTTCATGCAAGGTTGCATATATTGCATTTGATGCTTGAAAATTGGTAAGTCCTATATATTGACCACCATCGGACCCTATATGCTTGCATATATCTTAGGAAGGTTGATTTGTTCCTAACCAAGTAGATAATAGCACTAGTCATAGTTGCATTCATATAAGTAGGTTGCACTTCATGAGTCTTATACCTTTACGATCCCTCGGTCTTTTGTGTTTCTTTTGCATTTCTCTAAGCATGAGGACATGCTAGAATCTAAGTGTGGGGAGGTTGATGTACCCCATTTTGAAGGTTCATCTTGTGTTGATTTCAGGGGTTTTATCAATAATTCTGCACGCTTTCTAGATGAAAATACAAGACTTTGTGTTCCTTTCCTAACTTTGCCTCATGGATGAAAACATGCTTATTTTGCACTAAATTAGATACATTTCTAATCTTCTCTTGATGCCATTCGATGCCGTGACCTGTGTGTTAAGTGGTTTCAGAGGGAGAAGAAGGACGGGTGCAAAGGAAGAGAGCATGAGAATTGAACTTTGGAAATCTCGTCATGGGCGCGTGCGCGCACTTGACGCGTCCGCGTGGATTGAGAAGCTAGAAGTCGAAGCCAAGAGCCAAGCCACGAGCCGGCTTGCGTAGCGGCTAGGCCATGATCTTAGTGGGCGCGCACGCGTACATTACGCCTCCGCGCACATTACAAGATGCCCGGTGGCGCGCACGCGTACATTGTGCGTGCGCGCCGATGTTCGAATATGATTTTTTTAAGAGCCACGTGACTTGGGCGTGGAGGCAGTTGGGAATCCCATTTTGGGAAAGTGCCCTGGCGGGAAAAGCATAAAAAGACCAAAGGAGCAAGGGTTAAGGGACTTTTTAGCTCATTTTTCTAGATTCTAGATATTTTGGAAGATAGTTAGTTACACTTGTGGAGAAGGAGAGAGATTCCAAGCTCTCATTAGGGTTCATCTTCATCTAATTTCTGAATTTTCATTCACTCTTTGGTGAGATCCCTTGCAATTCTCAATTCATTTTGTTCATGTCATAGATCTTCTTCTCCAATCTCCATTAGCATTTGTAATTGCTCAATTCTCATAGATCTTAGATTCAATCTTGTAATTGTGGATTTAATCAATTTCCTAAGAATCTTGTTTCCATTGTTGCTCTTTGTTCATTGTTGTTAGTTCCTTGTGTTGAATTACTTTTAATTCTACTTTCTTCTCAATTTTACTATGACTTTCACTCTTGCGCACCAAATGTTTGATGAAATGCCAACACTAGTTATGGAGTAAAAGTTTCTTACTTGGCATAGGGTTTGGGCCATTAGAAGAAGTTGAATAGTTGTGTCAATTGTTGAATTAGAATTAGGGATTGCTAATTGACTTGGAGCACACTAAAGCTAGATTTCCATAAGGTAAAGCTAGGACTTGTGACTCAAGTTGATTACTCTCATTTGACTTTCCTCTATGCCTAGGGGTTAACTAAATGAAGCAAGGCCTAATTGTTGTCATCATTGAAAGAACTATAAGGATAGAATCTCTAATGCCAACCCTAAGCCAAGTCTTTTAAGGATTGATTGTTTGTTTTCTATTTTGCTAAAACCTTCGAGGAATCATAACAAGGCTTTCTAATCAATAAGATGCACACTCTAGCAATTCCAAGGGAGGACGACTCGGGAGACTAGTACTCTCGGTTATAGATTGTAGGATTGTTTGGTGCGAAGTTTAAGTGTCGATTAGACTATACTCACGATCATATTCATCATTGAATTCTAAATCGACATGCTAAATTTTGTTTATCACTACATCAAGCTTATTTTCCTTTTAGTTTTGAGATTCTGTTCAACTAATTCCATCAATTACTCTTCATTCTGTTTAGTTTTGCTTTTCCTTGTTTAATTCCTGCAGATCCAATTCCCATTCCCCTTTTATTTTTCAAGTCATTTATATTTCTTGCACTTTAAGTTTCTGCAATTTACATTACTTGCACTTTAAGATTCAACTCTTTTTCTTTTTGTTCCCTTTAATTTCCTGCAAATCACCCACTCCCCTTTACATTCTATGCAATTTAATTTCTGTCAACACAATTTCACACAATCAACACTTGTTTGCTTGACTAACTCAACCACTAAACTAAAATTGCTCAATCCTTCAATCCTTGTGGGATCGACCTCACTCCCGTGAGTTTTATTACTTGATGCGACCTGGTACACTTGCCGGTGAGTTTTGTGTCGGATCATTTTCCGCACATCAAGTTTTTGGCGCCGTTGCCGGGGATTGAAATAGATTGACAATGATTAAGTGAGGTGGTAGTTTAGATCAAGCACTTTTTCTTTATTTTTGACTAACCCACTAACTGTTTGAATTTTCGCTTAAGCTAACTAAAACTTCATTCTAGCAATAGATTGAAGTGTCACTGGTTGTGTGTTTCTCTTGTTTTGTTTGTATGTCAGGTACAGGGAGAGCTACTCCTATCTTATCTGAAGCTGACCAAAGAACTCTCAGGAGATTAAGAAGAGCTGAAAGAGGGAAAGGTATTATTGGAGAGGAAGAATCTGAGGAAGAATATCACGAGATGGAAGGAGATCCATCTAATCCAATCTACCAGGGGGAGCAGCTAACAACAACAACAATCCACCACAGAGGAGAGTTTGGCCTCCTACACATTTGCAAATCCCAGACACTGTGGAAGCAGCATCTTAACTCCCAATGTCAATGCAAACAACTTTGAGCTAAAACCACAACTCATTACACTTGTCCAGAACAATTGTTCCTATGGAGGCAGCCCATTGGAAGATCCTAACCAGCATTTATCTACCTTCTTAAGGATTTGTGACACTGTCAAATCCAATGGCGTGAATCCTGAAACTTACAAGCTTCTGTTGTTCCCGTTCTCATTAAGGGACAAGGTTGCACAATGGCTTGAAACTTTTCCCAAGGAAGTATCACTAGTTGGGATGATTTGGTGACTACATTTCTAGCCAAATTCTACCCACCCCAAAGGATCATCAGGCTGAAAATTGAGGTGCAGACATTCACACAATTAGATGCCGAATCCTTGTATGAAGCATGGCAGAGGTACAAAGCCTTAATCAGAAAGTGTCCCCCAGAGATGTTCAATGAATGGGATGTGCTGCAGAATTTCTATGAAGGCCTGACATTGAAATCTCAAGAGGCATTAGATCACTCTGCTGGAGGTTCATTACAACTAATGAAAACTGCTGAGGAAGCCCAGAATCTTGTGGACATGGTGGCCAACAATCAATATTTCTTTGCTCATCAAAGAACCCGCCAACCATCACAGAGAAAGGGGGTACTAGAACTGGAAGGAGTGGACTCCATTTTGGCTCAAAACAAGATGATGCAACAACAAATTCAACAATAGTTTGAACAAATGGCCAAAAGGATTGGCAGCCTTCAAGTAGCAACTATGAACACAAGCCAACCATCAACTGTATGGGTGCAGAATGAAGAAAGCCAAGAAGAGCAACAACAGGAGCAAGTGCAGTACATGCATAACCAAAACTCTGGACAGAATAAAGTTTATGGTGATACCTACAATCCTTCCTGAAAGAATCATCCCAACCTTAGATGGGGAGATAACTATAACCATAACCAACAACCATGGCAAAGAAACACAACCCAAAATAACCTAAGGAACAACCAGCAAAACAACAACCAAAATTCATTCAGAAAACCAAAAAACACTTACCCCGACTCTAACCATTATCCAACCCATAACCAAAATACCTATCATCCACCATCCACATCTCACAACAAACCACAAGCATCACCAAAATCTCAAAGAATGACTAACCTGGAAACCTTGATAGACAAAATGTGGAAACACCAAGAAATGACGGCCAAGAATCAAGAAGCTTCCATCAAGAACATGGAAAGACAAATAGGCCAGCTCTCTAAACACTTTGCAGCAGAGAGACCATCAAGTTCACTACCAAGTGACACAATTCCAAATCCTAAGGAAGAGTGTAAGGCAATACAGTTAAGAAGTGGGAGAACATTGATGAGCAATAATGACACTACAAGGAAACAAGTGGAGAGCAGCAAAAAGCCAACAGACACAGAGGAAGCCAATGATCAAAATATGGTGCCAAACAAGAACACAGAGAACCCCAAAAGAAAAGAAGACCAGCCAATCAATATACATGAGGGAGAGGAAGAAGCACAGGAAAAGGAGAAAGCCTTCATTCCTCCGCTGCCATATCCACAGAGGTTCAACAAAGAAACCAAAGATCAACACTTCCGCAAATTCCTGGAAACTTTCAAGAAGCTGGAAATCAACATTCCCCTGGCTGAAGCATTGGAGCAGATGCCCTTATATGCCAAGTTCTTGAAGGAACTCATTAACAAGAAAAGAAGCTGGTTGGAGAAGGAAACTATACTTCTCACTGAAGAATGTAGCACGGTGCTTCAAAAGGGGATCCCACCAAAGCTTAAAGATCCAGGAAGTTTTGTAGTTGCTTGCACCATAGGCAAAATGACATTAGACAAGGCTCTTTGTGATCTCGGAGCTAGTATCAACCTAATGCCCCTATCTATGATGAGGAAGCTTGCTATAGAAGAACTCAAACCCACCAGGATGTCACTAGTCATGGCTGATAGATCGATCAAGACACCCAATGGAATTGTGGAAAATTTGTTAGTGAAAGTTGGGGAGTTTATCTTCCCTGCAGACTTTGTAATTTTGGACACCGAAGAGGAAGGAAACAATTCAATCATCTTGAGAAGGCCATTTTTAGCAACCGCAAGAGCTATAATTGATGTGGAAAAAGGGGAAATGATCTTCAGAGTACACAATGAGCAAATGGTCATAAATGTCTTCAAGTCAATGCAGCACCCCCCTGCACAAGAGGAGTACTTAAGGGTGGACATGATAGAAAACCTGGTAGAAGAAATGTTAGAAGCCAATCATCATGAACAAGAAGAGGAAGGTGGTCAAGAGACAACAAAGGAGCAGGCAGCTGAAATTTCTACTAACCAAAAGGCGAAGCCAGAAAAGAAAGAAGAAGCACAAAAACAAGAACTGAAGCCATTACCAAACCATCTCAAATATGCATTCCTTGGCACATCAGAGAGTTTCCCAGTGATCATCAACTCATCCCTAACAAAAAGGGAAGAAGAAGAACTTATTGATGTACTCAAAGCCCACAAGGATGCACTAGGATGGACCATTGATGACCTGAAAGGCATCAGCCCAGCAGTATGTATGCATAAGATCCTCTTGGAGGACAATTCCAAACCAGTGGTTCAATCCCAGAGAAGGCTAAATCCCACTATGAAAGAAGTCATCCAAAAGGAAGTGGTGAAGTTGTGGAATGCAGGGATAATCTATCCTATCTCTGATAGCTCATGGATAAGCCCAGTCCAAGTGGTACCAAAGAAGGGTGGAATGACAGTCATTGTTAGTGAAAAGAATGAACTCATTCCCACAAGAACTGTAACAGGATGGAGGATGTGCATTGATTACAGGAGGCTGAATGATGCCACCCGCAATGACCATTTTCCTCTTCCCTTTATTGATCAAATGCTTGAAAGATTAGCTGGCCATGCTTACTATTGCTTCCTTAACGGCTACTCCGGGTATAATCAGATAGTGGTGGATCCAAAAGACCAGGAAAAGACCTCGTTCACATGCCCATTTGGAGTTTTTGCCTATAGAAGAATGCCATTCGGGTTATGCAATGCCCCAACCACTTTTCAAAGGTGTATGCTTGCAATTTTTTCAGATATGGTCGAAAAGTTCTTAGAGGTCTTCATGGACAACTTTTCTGTTTTTGGTGATAACTTTAATGCTTGCTTGCAACATCTAACTCTTATCTTGAAACGGTGCCAAGAAACTAATTTGGTTTTGAACTGGGAGAAGTGCCATTTTATGGTACGTGAGGGGATTGTTCTTGGTCACAAAGTTTCAAAAAAAAGGGATAGAAGTTGACAAGGCAAAAGTGGAAATCATAGAGAAGCTCCCTCCACCAACTAATGTGAAATCTGTTAGAAGTTTCTTGGGGCATGCAGGATTTTATAGAAGGTTTATCAAGGATTTTTCTAAAATAGCTAAACCTTTGAGTAATCTGCTTATGATTGATACTCCTTTTGTTTTTGATGAAAATTGCCAGCATGCCTTTGAAACTTTAAAAAACAGACTCACAACAGCACCAATCATCACACCCCCAGATTGGGAACTACCTTTTGAACTCATGTGTGATGCAAGTGACATTGCAATTGGTGCTGTGCTTGGACAAAAGAAGGGAAACTTGCATCATGTCATATATTATGCAAGTAAAGTGTTGAATGAGGCTCAAAAAAATTACACCACAATAGAGAAGGAATTGTTAGCTGTAGTTTATGCATTTGATAAGTTTAGATCATACTTGATAGGATCCAAAATTATGGTTTATACTGATCATGCTGCCATTAAGTATTTAATGTCAAAACAGGATGCTAAACCAAGACTTATCAGGTGGATATTACTCTTACAAGAATTTGATATTGAAATAAAGGATAGGAAGGGCACTGAAAACCAAGTTGCTGATCATTTATCAAGACTACCACAAGAAACAATTCAAGAAGCCTCACAGCCTGTGAATGAAAGCTTCCCAGATGAACATCTGCTACAGATTCAACAAGCACCTTGGTTTGCTGACATAGCAAACTACAAAGTAGGGAGGAAGATACCTCAAGAATTATCTAAGCAACAAGTGAAGAAGTTAATCAATAAAGCAAAGAAGTTCTTGTGGGATGAACCTTTCCTGTTCAAGAGATGCTCTGATGGAGTAATTAGGAGATGTGTCCCTGAGAGTGAAATAAGAAATATACTGTGGCATTGTCATGGCTCAGCCTATGGTGGACATTTTGGCCCAGAGAACAGCTGCAAAGATACTACAGAGTGGGTTCTATTGGCCAACTATCTTCAAAGATGCTAGAGAATTTGTTCACCAATGCAATGAATGCCAGAGAACATGAGGCTTGACGAGAATGAATGAGATGCCTCAAAACTTCATTCTGGAAGTGGAATTATTTGATCTATGGGGTATTGATTTCATGGGACCTTTCCCCCCTTCCTATTCTTTCAAATATATTTTGGTGGCAGTAGAATACGTCTCAAAGTGGGTGGAAGCCATAGCCACAATCACCTGTGATGCACAAATTGTCCTTCAATTCCTTAAGAAACATATTTTCACTAGATATGGAGTTCCCAAGGGTCTTGTGAGTGACGGTGGTAACCATTTTTGCAACAAACAGATGGAGAAGCTCCTCCATAAATATGGAGTAATTCATAAAGTAGCCACGCCATATCAACCCCAGACCAATGGACAGGCTGAATTAGCAAATCAGGAATTGAAGAAGATCTTGGAAAAGACAGTAGGAAGTTCAAGAAAAGATTGGGCTCGGAAGCTGGAGGATGCACTCTGGGCATACAGGACAGCTTTCAAAACTCCCATTGGGAAGTCACCCTTTCAGCTATTATATGGCAAATCATGTCACCTCCCTGTGGAGCTTGAACACAAAGCTTTTTGGGCTACTAAACTCCTAAACCTTGACTCTGAAGCAGCAGGTGAGAAAAGGTTGTTGCAGTTAAATGAGCTGGATGAATTTAGGCTAGAAGCCTATGAAAGTGCCAAGATATACAAGGAAAAAGCCAAGAGGTGGCATGACAAGAAGGTCATGAAGAAAGAATTCAAACCTGGGCAGCAAGTACTTTTGTACAACTTACGACTCAAGATATTCCCTGGCAAGCTTAAATCTAAGTGGACTGGTCCATATTTGGTAACCAAGATTTTCCCTTATGGGAGTATTGAATTGCTAGATAAAGCAACAAAGATTCAATTCACAGCAAATGGTCACAGAGCAAAGCTGTACTTAGGAGGACATTGGGACAAGGAAAAAGAGGTTCAGAACTTACAACTTCCTTGAAGCAAAAATGAAGAATGTCAAGCTAGTGACATTAAAAGAGCGCTTGTTGAGAGGCAACCCAACCTGAGGTAGTTCTTTCCTTTCAATGCTAGTTTAATAAAAAGATTAAGTGGATTCACCTGCAGTGTAAGGAGCTAAGTTTGGTGTTGCACACCAAAACAATTTAAAGGAGAATGAAGGATTTTAAGTTTGGTGTTCCACCAAAAATCTAATTTAAAAACACATTCTCACCTTCTGCATAAATGGTTGCTAGCTCCAAGCAATCAGATGAATCATTTAATCATTGTCTGCTTCTACTTTGTAGTTTTATTACTTTTAGCTAAGACACTAGGAATTCACATATGATCAACTTGATGCATCAGAGGCAATGGCAAGGGACTAAGTTTGGTGTTTGGTGCGCGAAATTGTGAACAATACTTTTTCACAACTCTCATAATCCCCGGTCATGAACCCCAAAAACTTGGTAGCTCAATACCATGGCATTACACAACTTCGCACAACTAACCAGCAAGTGCACTGGGTCGTCCAAGTAATAAACCTTACGCGAGTAAGGGTCGATCCCACGGAGATTGTTAGTATTGAAGCAAGCTATGGTCATCTTGTAAATCTTAGTCAGGCAAACTCAAATGGTAATGGTGATAAACGAAAATAACAAAAAGGTAAAGATAGATATACTTATGTAATTCATTGGTAGGAACTTCAGATAAGCGCATGAAGATGCCTTCCCTTCCGTCTCTCTGCTTTCCTACTGTCTTCATCCAATCCTTCTTACTCCTTTCCATGGCAAG
This sequence comes from Arachis hypogaea, assembly GCF_003086295.3. Lineage (NCBI taxonomy): Eukaryota > Viridiplantae > Streptophyta > Magnoliopsida > Fabales > Fabaceae > Arachis > Arachis hypogaea. Next base: position 58,479,713 of record NC_092039.1, read on the forward strand.
CTTAAGCAATGGTTTCACCGTTGTCAGTGGCTACCTCCCATCCTCTCAGTGAAAGCGATTGCATATGCTCTATCACAGCATAGCTGAATTCATCTGTCGGTTCTCAATCAGGCCGGAATAGAATCCAGTGATTCTTTTGCGTCTGTCACTAACGCCCCGCCCTCAGGAGTTTGAAGCTCGTCACAGTCATTCAATCATTGAATCCTACTCAGAATACCACAGACAAGGTTAGACCTTCCGAATTCTCTTGAATGCTGCCATCAGTTCTCGCCTATACCACGAAGACTCTGATCTCACGGAATGGTTGGCTCGTTTGTCAGACGAGCACTCGGTTGTCAGGCGATCAACCATGCATCGTGCAATCAGGAATCCAAGAGATATTCACTAGAGCCTTGATCGCTTGTAGAACAAGAGTGGTTGTCAGTCACTTTTGTTCATGGGTGAGAATGATGATGAGTGTCACAGATCATCACATTCATCAAGTTGAAGAACAAGTGATATCTTAGAACAAGAACAAGCGGAATTGAATAGAAGAACAATAGTAATTGCATTAATACTCGAGGTACAGCAGAGCTCCACACCTTAATCTATGGTGTGTAGAAACTCCACCGTTGAAAATACATAAGCATAAGGTCTAGGCATGGCCGAATGGCCAGCCTCCCAATGATCTAAGATAGCATAAAAATGAAGATAGCTACCAAAGTCTCTAATACAATAGCAAAAGGTCCTACTTATAAGAACTAGTAGCCTAAGGTGTACAGAAATGAGTAAATGACATAAAAATCCACTTCCGGGCCAACTTGGTGTGTGCTTGGGCTGAGCATTGAAGCATTTTTCGTGCAGAGACTCTTCTTGGAGTTAAACGCCAGCTTTCATGCCAGTTTGGGCGTTTAACTCCCATTTGGGTGCCAGTTCCAGCGTTTAACGCTGGGATTTCTTGAGGTGACTTTGAACGCCGGTTTGGGCCATCAAATCTTGGGCAAAGTATGGACTATCATATATTGCTGGAAAGCCCAGGATGTCTACTTTCCAACGCCGTTGAGAGCGCGCCAATTGGGCTTCTGTAGCTCCAGAATATCCACTTCGAGTGCAGGGAGGTCAGAATCCAACAGCATCTGCAGTCCTTTTTGGCCTCTGAATCAGATTTTTGCTCAGGTCCCTCAATTTCAGCCAGAAAATACCTGAAATCACAGAAAAACACACAAACTCATAGTAAAGTCCAGAAAAGTGAATTTTAACTAAAAACTAATAAAAATATACTAAAAACTAACTAGATCATATAAAAAACATACTAAAAACAATGCCAAAAAGTATACAAATTATCCGCTCATCACAACACCAAACTTAAATTGTTGCTTGTCCCCAAGCAACTGAAATCAAACAAGACAAAAAGAAGAGAATATGCAATGAATTCCAAAAACATCTGTGAAGATCAGTATTAATTAGATGAGCGGGGCTTTTACTTTTTGCCTCTGAATAGTTTTGGCATCTCACTCTATTCTTTGAAATTCAGAATGGTTGGCTTCTTTAGGAACTCAGAGTCCAGATAGTGTTAATGATTCTCCTAGTAAAGTATGATGATTCTTTGAACAAAGCTACTTATTGAGTCTTGGCTGTGGCCCAAAGCACTCTGTCTTCCAGTATTACCACCGGATACATACATGCCACAGACACATAATTGGGTGAACCTTTTCAGATTGTGACTCAGCTTTGCTAAAGTCCCCAATTAGAGGTGTCCAAGGTTCTTAAGCACACTCTTATTTGCCTTGGATCACAACTCTTATTTCTCTCTTTTTTTTTTCGTTTTTCTTTTTCCTTTTTTTTTCGGTTTTTTTTTTCATAGCTTTTTCTTGCTTCAAGAATCATTTTTATGATTTTTCAGATCCTCAGTAACATGTCTCCTTTTTCATCATTCTTTCAAGAGCCAATCATTCATGAACCACAAATTCAAGATACATATGCACTGTTTAAGCATACATTCAGAGAACAAAAATATTGCCACCACATCAAAATAATTAACTGTTATAAAATTTAAAATTCATGCAATTCTTTCTTTTATCAATTAAGCACATTTTTATTTAAGAAAGGTGATGGATTCATAGGACATTCATAACTTTAAGGCATAGACACTAAGACACTAATGATCATAAGACACAAACATGGATAAACATAAGCATAAATTTTCGAAAAACAGAAGAATAAAGAACAAGGAGATTAAAGAACGGGTCCACCTTAGTGATGGCGGCTCTTTCTTGCTCTTGAAGATCCTATGGAGTGCTTGAGCTCCTCAATTTCTCTTCCTTGTCTTTGTTGCTCCTCCCTCATGATTCTTTGATCTTCTCTAATTTCATGAAGGATGATGGAGTGTTCTTGATGCTCCACCCTTAGTTGTCCCATGTTGGAACTCAACTCTCCTAGGGAGGTATTTAGTTGCTCCCAATAGTCTTGTGGAGGAAAGTGCATCCCTTGAGGAATCTCAGGGGTCTCATGATGAGTGGGGTCTCTTGTGTACTCCATCCTTTTCTTGGTGATGGGTTTGTCCTCATCAATGGGAATGTCTCCATCTATGTCAACTCCAACTGAATAACAGAGGTGACAAATGAGATGAGGAAAGGCTAACCTTGCCAAGGTGGAGGTCTTGTCCTCCACCTTATAGAGTTCTTGGGCTATAACCTCATGAACCTCTATTTCTTCTCCAATCATGATGCTATGGATCATGATAGCCCGATCTATGGTAACTTCGGACCGGTTGCTAGTGGGAATGATTGAGCGTTGTATGAACTCTAACCATCCTCTAGCCACGGGCTTGAGGTCATGCCTTCTCAATTGGACCGGCTTTTCCCTTGAATCTTGCTTCCATTGTGCGCCCTCTTCACATATGACTGTGAGGACTTGGTCCAACCTTTGATCAAAGTTGACCCTTCTAGTGTAAGGATGCTCATCTCCTTGCATCATAGGCAAGTTGAACGCCACCCTCACACTCTCCGGACTAAAATCCAAGTATTTCCCCCGAACCATAGTGAGATAGTTCTTTGGATTCGGGTTCACACTTTGGTCATGGTTCTTGGTGATCCATGCATTGGCATAGAACTCTTGAACCATCAAGATTCCGACTTGTTGAATGGGGTTGGTAAGAACTTCCCAACCTCTTCTTCAGATCTCATGTCGGATCTCCGGATATTCACCCTTTTTGAGTGAAAAGGGGACCTCGGGGATCACCTTCTTCAAGGCCACAACTTCATAGAAGTGGTCTTGATGCACCCTTGAGAGGAATCTATCCATCTCCCATGACTCGGAGGTGGAAGCTTTTGCCTTCCCTTTCCTCTTTCTAGAGGTTTCTCCGGCCTTGGATGCCATAATGGTTATGGAAAAACGAGAAAAGCAACGCTTTTACCACACCAAACTTAAAATGTTTGCTCGTCCTCGAGCAAAAGAAGAAAGAAGAGAGTAGAAGAAGAAGAAATGAGGAAGAGGGAGATGGTGGTGTGTTCGGCCAAAGAGGGGGAGAAGTGGTGTTTAGGTTGTGTGAAAATGAAGGGTTGAAGAAGGGTATATATAGGAGAGAGGGGGGTAAAGGTTCGGCCATTATGGGTGGGTTTGGGAGGTAAAGTGGTTTGAATTTGAAGGGTGAGGTTGGTGGGGATTTATGAAGGATGGATGTGAGTGGTGAAGAGAAAGATGGGATTTGATAGGTGAAGGGTTTTTGGGGAAGAGGTGTTGAGGTGATTGGTGAATGGGGGAAGAAGAGAGAGAGTGATGGTGGGGTAGGTGGGGATCCTGTGGGGTCCACAGATCCTGTGGTGTCAAGGAAAAGTCATCCCTGCACCAAATGGCATCAAAATTCACGTTTTGAGCCATTTCTGGCGTTAAACGCCGGGCTGGTGCCCATTCCTGGCGTTTAACGCCAGGTTCTTGCTCTTTTCTGGCGTTTAACGCCAGTCTGGTGCCCCTTTCTGGCGTTAAACGCCCAGAATGGTGCCAGACTGGGCGTTAAACGCCCAACTGCTAGGCTTACTGGCGTTTGAACGCCAGCAGCATCTTCCTCCAGGGTGTGCTATTTTTCTTCCTGTTTTTCATTCTGTTTTTGCTTTTTTCATTGTTTTTGTGACTTCTTATGATCATCAACCTACAAAAAAGATAAAATAACAAAAGAAAATAATTAAGTATAAAACATTGGGTTGCCTCCCAACAAGCGCTTCTTTAATGTCATTAGCTTGACAGAGGGCTTCTCATGGAGCCTCAGAAATACTCAGAACCGTGTTGGAACCTCCCAACACCAAACTTAGAGTTTGAATGTGGGGGTTCAACACCAAACTTAGAGTTTGGTTGTGGCCTCCCAACACCAAACTTAGAGTTTGACTGTGGGGGCTCAGTTTGGCTCTGTTTTGAGAGAAGCTCTTCATGCTTCCTCTCCATGATGACAGAGGGATATCCTTGGGCCTTAAACACCAAGGATTCTTCATTCACTTGAATGATCAACTCTCCTCTATCAACATCAATCACAGCCCTTGCTGTGGCTAGGAAGGGTCTGCCAAGGATGATGGATTCATCCATGCACTTCCCAGTCTCTAGGACTATGAAGTCAGTAGGGATGTAATGGTCTTCAACTTTTACCAGAACATCCTCTACAAGTCCATAGGCTTGTTTTCTTGAGTTGTCTGCCATCTCTAGTGAGATTTTTGCAGCTTGCACCTCAAAGATCCCTAACTTCTCCATTACAGAGAGGGGCATGAGGTTTACACTTGACCCTAAGTCACACAAGGCCTTCTTGAAGGTCATGGTGCCTATGGTACAAGGTATAGAAAACTTCCCAGGATCCTGCCTCTTTTGAGGCAGTTTCTGCCTAGACAAGTCATTCAGTTCTTTGGTGAGCAAAGGGGATTCATCCTCCCAAGTCTCATTTCCAAATAACTTGTCATTCAGCTTCATGATTGCTCCAAGGTATTTGGCAACTTGCTCTTCAGTGACATACTCATCCTCTTCAGAGGAAGAATACTCATCAGAGCTCATGAATAGCAGAAGTAAGTCCAATGGAATCTCTATGGTCTCAGTTTGAGCCTCAGATTCCCATGGTTCCTCATTGGGGAACTCATTAGAGGTCAGTGGACGTCCAGTGAGGTCTTCCTCAGTGGCGTTCACTGCCTCTTCTTCCTCCCAGAATTCGGCCATGTTGATGGCCTTGCACTCTCCTTTTGGATTTTCTTCTGTATTGCTTGGAAGAGTACTTGGAGGGAGTTCAGTAATTTTCTTGCTCAGCTGACCAACTTGTCCTTCCAAATTTCTGATGGAGGACCTTGTTTCAGTCATGAAACTTTGAGTGGTTTTGATCAGATCAGAGACCATAGTTGCTAAGTCAGAGGTATTCTGCTTAGAACTCTCTGTCTGTTGCTGAGATGATGATGGAAAAGGCTTGCTATTGCTAAACCTGTTTCTTCCACCATTATTATTATTGAAACCTTGTTGAGGTCTCTGTTGATCCTTCCATGAAAGATTTGGATGATTCCTCCATGAAGGATTGTAGGTGTTTCCATAGGGTTCTCCCATGTAATTCACCTCTTCTATTGAAGGGTTCTCAGGATCATAAGCTTCTTCCTCAGATGAAGCTTCCTTAGTACTGCTTGGTGCATTTTGCATTCCAGACAGACTTTGAGAAATCATATTGACTTGTTGAGTCAATATTTTGTTCTGTGCCAATATGGCATTCAGAGTGTCAATCTCAAGAACTCCTTTCTTCTGACTAGTCCCATTGTTCACAGGATTTCTTTCAGAAGTGTACATGAATTGGTTATTTGCAACCATTTCAATCAGTTCTTGAGCTTCAGTAGGCGTCTTCTTCAAATGAAGAGATCCTCCAGAAGAGCTATCCAAGGACATCTTGGACAGTTCAGAGAGACCATCATAGAAAATACCTATGATGCTCCATTCAGAAAGCATGTCAGTGGGACACTTTCTGATCAATTGTTTGTATCTTTCCCAAGCTTCATAGAGGGATTCTCCTTCCTTCTGTCTGAAGGTTTGGACTTCCACTCTAAGCTTACTCAATTTTTGAGGTGGAAAGAACTTTGCCAAGAAGGCATTGACTAGCTTTTCCCAAGAGTCCAGGCTTTCTTTAGGTTGAGAGTCCAACCATGTCCTAGCTCTGTCTCTTACAGCAAAAGGGAATAGCATAAGTCTGTAGACCTCAGGGTCAACCCCATTAGTCTTGACAGTGTCACAGATTTGCAAGAACTCAGCTAAGAACTGATGAGGATCTTCCAATGGAAGTCCATGGAACTTGCAATTCTGTTGCATTAGAGAAACTAATTGAGGCTTAAGCTCAAAGTTGTTTGCTCCAATGGCAGGGATAGAGATGCTTCTCCCATAGAAGTCGGGAGTAGGTGCAGTAAAGTCACCCAGCACCTTCCTTGAATTGTTGGCATTGTTGTTGTTTTCGGCTGCCATTTGTTCTTCTTCTTTGAAGAGTTCGTTCAGGTTATCTAAAGAGAGTTGTGCTTTGGCTTCTCTTAGCTTTCTCTTCAAGGTCCTTTCAGGTTCAGGATCAGCCTCAACAAGAATGCCTTTATCTTTGCTCCTGCTCATAAGAAAGAGAAGGGAACAAGAAAATGTGGAATCCTCTATGTCACAGTATAGAGATTCCTTTAGGTGTCAGAGGAAAAGAAGAGTAGAAGACAGAAGTAGAAAATTCGAACTTATCAGAGAAAATGGAGTTCGAATTTTGTATTAAGGGGTAGTGTTAGTCCATAAATAGAAGGATGTGAGAAGGAGGGAACTAATTTTCGAAAATTAAGTGAAAAATTTTGAAAACATTTTGAAAAACACTAATTAATTTTCGAAAATGAAAAGGGAAAAGAAATCAAATGATTTTTGAAAAAGATTTTGAAATTAGAAATCAGAAAGATTTGATTGAAAACTATTTTGAAGAAGATGTGGTTAAGAAGATATGATTGATTAAAAAAATGTGATTGAGAAGATATGATTTGAAAACATTTTAAAAAGATTTGATTTGAAAATTAAAAACTTGACTAACAAGAAAAGATATGATTCAATCATTAAACCTTTCTCAACAGAAAAGGTAACATACTTGAAATGTTGAATCAAATCATTAATTGATAGTAAGTATCCTTGAAAAAGGAAAGGAGTTAATTTTGAAAAAGATTTGATTGAAAAATTGATTTGAAAAAGATTTGATTTTGAAAAGATTTTGAAAACTTAAAAAAAAATTGATTTGAAAACAAAATCTTCCCCCTTTAGCCATCCTGGCGTTAAACGCCCAGAATGGTGCACATTCTGGCGTTTAACGCCCAAAATGCTACCCTTTTGGGCGTTAAACGCCCAACCAGGTACCCTGGCTGGCGTTTAAACGCCAGTCTGTCCTTCTTCACTGGGCGTTTTGAACGCCCAGCTTTTTCTGTGCAATTCCTCTGTTGTATGTTCTGAGTCTTCAATTCTCTGTATTATTGACTTGAAAAGACACAAATTAAAAATATTTTTTGGATTTTTGATAATAGGAAAAATCAAAATGCAACAAGAATCAAATAACAATGCATGCAAGACACCAAACTTAGCAGTTTGTATACTACTGACACTAACAAAATGAAAATGCATATGAGACACACAAAACAATCAAGTCAATTGAATTCAAAGATCAGAGCAAGTAAATCATCAAGAACATCTTGAAGATCACTAAGATACATGAATGAATACATGCAATTGACACCAAACTTATGATGAGACTAGTGTCTCAATAAGAAACAACAATATTTTTGGTTTTTATGATTTTGTAAAATTTTTTGTGTTTTTCGAAAATTAAATGGAAAAAGATATCAAAATTCTTAATGAGAATTCCAGGAATCAGTGCAATGTTAGTCTAAGACTCCGGTCCAGGAATTAGACATGGCTTCACAGCCAGCCAAGCTTTCAGAGAAAGCTTCGGTCCAAAACACTAGACATGGCCAAAAGCCAGCCAAGCCTTAGCAGATCACTGCTCCAAAAGCAAGATTGATAAGAAATCAACAAGCTCTTGTGATGATAAGTTGAAACCTCGGTCCAATGAAATTAGACATGGCTTCTCAGCTAGCCAGATTTCAACAAATCATCATGAAACTCTAGAATTCATCTTCAAGAATTTCGAAAAAAATAAATACCTAATCTAAGCAACAAGATGAACCGTCAGTTGTCCAGCCTGAACAATCCCTGGCAATAACGCCAAAAACTTGGTGTTGTTGCCGGATCTTGGCACTGATGTTACCAAAAGCTTGCTCAAAACTTGAACAATCCCCGGCAACGGCGCCAAAAACTTGGTGCGCGAAATTGTGAACAATACTTTTTCACAACTCTCATAATCCCCGGTCATGAACCCCAAAAACTTGGTAGCTCAATACCATGGCATTACACAACTTCGCACAACTAACCAGCAAGTGCACTGGGTCGTCCAAGTAATAAACCTTACGCGAGTAAGAGTCGATCCCACGGAGATTGTTAGTATTGAAGCAAGCTATGGTCATCTTGTAAATCTTAGTCAGGCAAACTCAAATGGTAATGGTGATAAACGAAAATAACAAAAAGGTAAAGATAGATATACTTATGTAATTCATTGGTAGGAACTTCAGATAAGCGCATGAAGATGCCTTCCCTTCCGTCTCTCTGCTTTCCTACTGTCTTCATCCAATCCTTCTTACTCCTTTCCATGGCAAGCTTAAGCAAGGGTTTCACCGTTGTCAGTGGCTACCTCCCATCCTCTCAGTGAAAGCGATTGCATATGCTCTGTCACAGCATAGCGGAATTCATCTGTCGGTTCTCAATCAGGCCGGAATAGAATCCAGTGATTCTTTTGCGTCTGTCACTAACGCCCCGCCCTCAGGAGTTTGAAGCTCGTCACAGTCATTCAATCATTGAATCCTACTCAGAATACCACAGACAAGGTTAGACCTTCCGGATTCTCTTGAATGCTGCCATCAGTTCTCGCCTATACCACGAAGACTCTGATCTCACGGAATGGTTGGCTCGTTTGTCAGACGAGCACTCGGTTGTCAGGCGATCAACCATGCATCGTGCAATCAGGAATCCAAGAGATATTCACTAGAGCCTTGATTGCTTGTAGAACAAGAGTGGTTGTCAGTCACTTTTGTTCATGGGTGAGAATGATGATGAGTGTCACAGATCATCACATTCATCAAGTTGAAGAACAAGTGATATCTTAGAACAAGAACAAGCGGAATTGAATAGAAGAACAATAGTAATTGCATTAATACTCGAGGTACAGCAAAGCTCCACACCTTAATCTATGGTGTGTAGAAACTCCACCGTTGAAAATACATAAGCATAAGGTCTAGGCATGGCCGAATGGCCAGCCTCCCAATGATCTAAGATAGCATAAAAATGAAGATAGCTACCAAAGTCTCTAATACAATAGCAAAAGGTCCTACTTATAAGAACTAGTAGCCTAAGGTGTACAGAAATGAGTAAATGACATAAAAATCCACTTCCGGGCCCACTTGGTGTGTGCTTGGGCTGAGCATTGAAGCATTTTTCGTGCAGAGACTCTTCTTGGAGTTAAACGCCAGCTTTCATGCCAGTTTGGGCGTTTAACTCCCATTTGGGTGCCAGTTCCAGCGTTTAACGCTGGGATTTCTTGAGGTGACTTTGAACGCCGGTTTGGGCCATCAAATCTTGAGCAAAGTATGGACTATCATATATTGCTGGAAAGCCCAGGATGTCTACTTTCCAACGCCGTTGAGAGCGCGCCAATTAGGCTTCTGTAGCTCCAGAAAATCCACTTCGAGTGCAGGGAGGTCAGAATCCAACAGCATCTGCAGTCCTTTTTGGCCTCTGAATCAGATTTTTGCTCAGGTCCCTCAATTTCAGCCAAAAAATACCTGAAATCACAGAAAAACACACAAACTCATAGTAAAGTCCAGAAAAGTGAATTTTAACTAAAAACTAATAAAAATATACTAAAAACTAACTAGATCATATCAAAAACATACTAAAAACAATGCCAAAAAGTATACAAATTATCCGCTCATCAGTGTTCACACACCAAAGTAAGTTCAAAAGCCTACAAGAAGGTCCTGCACACTAACTAGTTACCTAAGGGCTTGAGAAACAAGCAACTTCCATTAACTCTGCAGGGATTCAAACACTTTCTCGGGAGGGCTTCACACCATTAGTTGAGAGTAAGAAGAAGAAGCCACCAAAAGGTTGTATTGTCACTTAACTCCATCAGCATGCAATTTTTCTAAATTTGAAGTTTGAATATGCCCATCTTAGCAGTAACTGTTAGTTCAGTAGTTATGCATCTTGAATATTATTGTTAATAAGAATGCTAGTCTAAGTATACTTGTGTGCTTACTTTCACTTAACTAATGCATGCTTTGTCCCCTAAGTCTTTTCAATTCAATAAAAGAAATATTTGAAACATGAAGTAAGATGGTTCATTGCTAGCTAGAAGTCAAATAATAGTAAGTGGTGGCATGTATGTGTGATTGTGTGGTAACTCACTTTTAGTGAATAAAAGGAATAAACTGTTCTCCTTTTAAGTAGAAAGTAGTTCACTGTCTATGAATCTCAAAAAAAAAAATAAAAGTTCTTGGTTGAAAAGAAAAACAAAAAAAGAAAAGAAAAAGCCAAAAGTGGCAACAAAACAAGAAAAAAAAAGAAACAAAGCTAGACACCAATAGCTTGAACCTTAGAATATATGCCTGTGGTGTCTTTGTACTAGGATCTGCTTGGATTATTAAGTTCTTTGGAGTGCATCAACACTTGGTAACTTGGGTTAACTAACCCGGGATTATCAACTGAAAGTCTACTATCAAGAGCAACCTAGCTACAAGACATTTAGTAACCCAAAGAGGTGCTGGGCATCAATGTTCTAAGAAGGCATGTGAGCCAAGTGTCTAAAGTGAATAATGTGTCAAGCATAAATAAAGAAAAGAGCTTGTTACACATGACACTGAACTAAAGTTTATATAAAAATTTTTTTTCAGTAAACAAGGACAAAGGAATAATGAGAGGTCATAGCAGTGTGTTGCTTGATGCTTAGAGGAAACTTTCTAGGCCTACATGTCAATAAGAAGTGAGTAGTTACACTGTAACACCCTACCATACAGAGTCTTATGCTTAAGTCATAATTCAGAGATGGCAAGGTATTACGACCTCTAAAATAAAAATTCAGTACTTATAATAGTATGAATGATTGATTATAACTAGGAGCCTTTGTAGAAAAAGGGGTAAACAAAAACCGCAACTCAAAAGCGCAACACTCCGATCGATAACGTAACGAACAAGGATAACCAATGCATGATTATATATATACAAAGGAGTGTCAAAAACAGGAATATCAGGACTCAAGATCCGGCCTGCGAAGGTAACCGGTCCGAGCATAGCAATATATACATATGATAAAAATAAGGAAAACCCCAAAGGAAACCCAAAGGGATACAAAAACATAAAACCTATTCTCCAAAATCTCCCATAAGAGGAGTCATCACAGTTTGTATTATTTAATGGAGATAGAAGTATCTAAGCAGAACACAAATCTAGAAGTCTCCAGCATGCCTCAGCGGGAAACCTCACGTCCTGCATCTGAAAACCACAAAATCCGCATGGGTGAGAACCAGAGGTCCCCAGCATGGTAACAGCTTCCACATATATAATACATAATAATGGAGGAAAGCCGAAGGCAATCCTAGAACTTCCTCCAAATAATATCAAAGCTTATAAACAAGCTAAACCATAAAAGGGCATCTGACTAAAGATACTTCAGTCTAACTAATACTTCCCTTTCCAATTCCTTCAGACCTCCCAACCACCAGCAGGAGTATAATATAGCAAACACAGTTATATCAAGCAAGAAATATACAATTAGGAACAAGTAAGGCATTTAGACAATTAGCAAGTAATATGCAGTCAAATAGGCAATCTCAAACAATTCATATAGTATGCATATGATGAATGCCTGTTCCTAGTGGCTGATGATATCATCTGTCGGTTATAGAGCCAACCCGACAAGTCCTGGCAGTTAACCATTGGACTGTCCCTCTGTCGTGTCTCCCCAACTTAAGTCATGCTCATTATAACTTGATCATAATCATGATCCATATCCATCACCCTCACTGGTGAATATTTATCCATCACCATCACTGGTGAATATTTATCCATCACCATCACTGGTGAATATTTTTGGGGGTGAGCTCGTCCGGGAATTTCACAGAGCCCGGCCACCCTGACGACATAGGGTTAAAAGAGCTTCAAGTCTCGACCTGGAGCACATGGTGGCTGGCCACTGCTTTCTCCCAGGGAAACTCTCATCTCTGATAATGGAAGTGCAACATTCACAATTCATTCAACAGCATATATATGCATTTATACATAGCCATAATCATGGCTCCGCCGTAACACGGCAATAATCCAGCCATCCGGCTCACGGTTAAATCTATAACCAGCCGTTTCATTAACAATCACAGCCTTTCGGCCTATGGCATAACAAGCACTTCCACCACCATCCTCCGCATCTCACATAATCATGCTTGATCCTCAATGATCATTCATTTTTTCCCTTGCTTCACTCGCAAGTTACCACATACACTAGCCTTTCTTCTCATAGCTAGACCTATCATAATGATTTAAGATATAAGTGGTGAGATCGGAGGCTTAGAAGTATGAAATTTGGCTTTTAAAACTCAAAAATCAACTTTGGGATGAAAACAGGTCCACGCGTACGCGCACTCCACGCGCACGCGTGGGCGGCCTCAAAACTCATCGACGCGCAAGTGTCATGCACATTAACGCGTGGATTAAAAATTTGCCAATCGACGCGTACGCGTCAACCACGCGTACGCGTGGGTGTTCTCGTGCCCCAGGCACAACACTGGCACAGTTCTGGCATAACTCTCTGGAAAATGGCTGGCCATTGGGTGCAGCACAATCGGCGCGCTCGCACACATCACGCGCACGCGTGGATGGCATTTTCGAGAAGAACGGCGCACACGTACCAAGTGCGCCCACGCGCAAGGGGTCATTCTGCTAAAAATTTTCTAAGTTAAAAGCTGCAGAATTCACCAATTTAAACCCCAATCTTCCAACCGACATAACTTTCTCATTTTAAATCATTTTTCACCCGTTCTTCGAACGGCATGGACTTCCCGGATCCAATTTCATTTCTAAACAGATTTGGCACAAAACAGAGATCCGTAGTCCAAGTTATGTCCCGTCAAAGTATGCCCAAAAACCATGTTTTTCATAAAAACCACAAAGTGCCATTTGCAAACAAGCCATTTCCAACTCATTTCAAAATCAATCAAAACATGCCAATTTCATCCCTTTCCTTTGAAATCAATCAAAATATATCAAATTCAACATCAAGCCTCCTCAACTCACACATTGACACTTTACCACAAATTACCAAAATCACTATCTCATCATTTTAACCCACTTCACCCAAGTGGCTCAAACCCAAACACATTGACATATCATATACTCTTCCTCATGCCAATTCTCAACAACACCAATTCCAATAAATCATCATTGTACACAATTAATATCGTACTCACCATCAACATGTTTCAACCCACAATTCAACCATAACCAATCAACAAGCATATATTACAACATGCATATTTCTCATACATCATACCATCAAGGCATCATTAATCATCATCACATATATGACCACATCATATATATCAACCATTCAACAACATCAACAATTCAATGCCTATCTTAGGGCCTCTAGCCTAAGTATTTCCTACCACATTACATATTAGATACGGGAAACCGAAACCATACCTTAGCCGATTTTCCCAAGCTCAACCGGAGCACTTCCAAATCACTTATCCACAAGCTCTCAAGGCCTCAACACCTCCAAGAACAGATTTTTCACCACTAAATCCCTTTTTCAAGCTTTTCAAAATCACCAATCAAGCACCAATATTCACACATACACAACCTAAGCCACAGCCATCATACCCACACACAACATCTCAATACCCAAACATCATAGAACAACAAATTACACTAGGGTTGAGAATTTTACCACACCCAAGGTCCAAGGAGATAAGATTAACCTTCTTCTTCAAGAGAGTTGGGTCCTATAACATCAAAGAGCCCAAAATCTCAACATTTTTGCTCATAAAACTCGAAAACAAGGCTGGAATTTCGAAGAGCAAAACGTGGCTTACCTCAAGATTAATTGTATGGGTTTTGTAGAGCTCTCCGCAGTGAACGCGTGGCCGCAAACGAAGCGGGGATCGGAGCTCTAGATCAAAAGTTATGGTGGTTTGAAGATCAAGTGAGAGAAAGAAGTTGAGAGAGAGTTCTTCCCTTCCTCTCCACCATTTCAGCGTGTTTGAGTGTGTTGTGAGGAGAGAGAGTGCTGAAAACTAGGGTTTTGGTTTAGTTTTAGTTGGGCCAAGGGCCCACTTTGGGTCCGGTTGGCCCGGTTTGGCCCGTTCGGTCCAATCTTGGTCCGAATTCTATAAAATTGGTACCGAAATTCTCGTCTCAACCTCCTCTATCATATTTAGCCACAAAAATCACATTTTGGGCTTTCTAGAATAAATTCTCATTTATGGGTTAATTAGCCGTTAATTAACCGGGTTTTACATTTTACCCACCTAATTTGGAATTTTGCCCACAAAATTCAAATGCAAATACCTGAGAATAAATGCGGATAATCCGTTCGCATCTCCGACTTGAGTTCCCAAGTGTGTTCCTCAACACCGCCTCGACTCCATGCCACTTTGACTAATGAAACCTCTTTTCCACACAACCGTTTGATACTAGTATCATCAATTCTGACTGGAGCCACTGGAAGCGTCAAATCTTCCCTTAACTGAACCGACTTAGGTTCCAACACATGGCTAGCATCAGGAGTGTACTTCCGAAGCTGCGACACGTGAAACACGTCGTGCAGATTCGAAAGATGAGGTGGTAGAGCCATCCGATACGCCACCGGTCCAATCCTCTCCAGGATCTGAAATGGACCAATGTATCTAGGATTCAACTTCTTTGCCTTAATTGCCCTACCTACTCCCGTGGTCGGAGTAACCTTAAGGAAAACATGTTCTCCTTCCTCAAATTCTAAGGGCTTTCACCTCTGATCAGCGTAACTCTTTTGACGACTCTGCGCCGTGAGCATCCTATCTCGGATTTTCTTGACTTGCTCAGTGGTCTCAGCTATCATTTCCGGTCCCAACAAGCTTTTCTCCCCAGCTTCATACCAACATAGCGGAGATTGACATTTCCTCCCATACAAGGCCTCATACAGAGCCATTCCGATGCTCGCATGATAACTATTATTGTATGCAAACTCCACTAATGGCATATACCGATCCCAACTCGCCGGTTGGTCCAAAACACAAGCTCTCAACATATCCTCTAGTGTTTGGATTGTCCTCTCGGATTGACCATCTGTTTGAGGATGGTAAGCCGTGCTCAAGCTTAATCGGGTTCCAAAAGCTTTCTGAAATGCACCCCAAAACCTTGAAGTGAAACGAGGATCTCTATCAGAGATTATAGTAGCAGGTACACCATGAAGTCTCACAATCTCCTTTATGTATAACCGTGCTAGCTCCTCAAGGGTGTAGGTCATTCGAATGGGTAAAAAGTGAGCTGACTTCGTCAGTCGGTCCACAATCACCCAAATAGCATCAAAACCAGCCCTAGTCCTTGGCAATCCAGACACAAAATCCATTGCAATACTTTCCCACTTCCATTGTGGAATCTCTAAAGGTTGCAACCTCCCGGAAGGTCTTTGATGTTCAATCTTTACCTTTTGACAAGTTAAGCACTTTGATACATATTCCGCCACATCATTCTTCATACCCGGCCACCAGAACATTGCCTTTAAATCATGGTACATCTTAGTACTTCCCGGGTGAATGGAGAATCCGCTTTTGTGTGCCTCCTTTAAAATATCTTGCCTCAAAGTGCCAACATCCGGCACAATGATCCTACCCTTAAATCTCCATAACCCATCTTTTTCTTCCGACACTCTCCACTGTTTTCCTTGCTCAATAGCCGGTAACACCTTCCATAACGCTTCATCATTTTGATGAGCCTTTAGGAGTTCGGACTTAAAGTCACTTGAGATTTCTAATCGGCTCAAACACAAGGTTCCGGATACTTCTTGAGCACCAATTTGTAGACTCTCGAATCCCTTGAGCAACTTCTCCTCTTGAAGCATCATCCAAGCCGCATATAACGACTTCCGACTTAACGCATCCGCCACTATGTTCACCTTTCCCGGATGGTAATGCAACTCAAAGTCGTAGTCCTTCAACAATTCCATCCACCTTCTCTGCCTCATATTAAGCTCTTTCTGATCAAAGAGGTACTTCAAGCTCTTATGATCAGAGAAAACTTGGAACTTAACCCCATAGAGGTAATGCCTCCACACCTTCAAGGCAAACACAACTGCAGCGAGTTCCAAATTGTGCGTAGGGTAACTAACTTCATGAGGTCTCAACTGTCGTGAGGCATACGCCACCACATTATGATGCTGCATCAGCACGCACCCTAGACCCTTTAATGAGGCATCACAATACACCTCAAATGGCTCATTCGGCTCGGGTAACACTAACACAGGTGCAGTGGTCAACTTTTTCTTCAATTTCTGAAAGCTCTCCTCGCACTCAGGAGTCCAAACAAATGGAGTGTTTTTGCGGGTCAACTTTGTCATTGGCAAAGCTATCTGTGAAAAGCCCTTTCTAAACCTTCGGTAATAGCCAGCTAAACCTAGAAAACTCCTTATCTCTGTTACGGTGGTTGGTTGCTTCCAATCCATCACAGCCTCCACCTTAGTTGGATCTACGGCTATTCCCTTCTTACTCACCACATGACCCAAAAATTTCACCTCACTCTTCCAAAACTCGCACTTAGACAGTTTTGCATAGAGTTTCTTCTCCTTTAGAATCTGCAACACGGTCCTCAAGTGTTCCGCATGCTCTTCTTTAGTCTTGGAATAAATCAGTATGTCATCAATGAAGACAACAACGAATTTATCCAAAAACGGACGGAAAACTCTATTCATGTAGTCCATAAACACTGCAGGAGCGTTCGTCAACCCGAAAGACATTACAGTGTACTCGTAATGACCATAACGAGTCCTGAAAGCGGTCTTAGGGATATCCTCATCCCTCACCCTTATCTGGTGATAACCGGATCGCAAATCGATCTTGGAGAAAACTCCAGCTCCTTGTAACTGATCCATGAGATCATCAATTCTCGGCAATGGGTACTTATTCTTTATTGTAACCTTGTTTAGCTGCCTGTAATCCACACAGAGTCGCATACTCCCATCCTTCTTCTTTACCAATAATACTGGAGCACCCCACGGAGAGACACTTGGTCGTATAAAATTCTTTCCCAACAAATCCTCTAACTGAGACTTTAGCTCGTTCATCTCTAATGGTGACATCCTATAAGGAGCACTTGAGATTGGTCCCGCCCCGGGCACCAATTCAATAGCAAACTCAACCTCTCGATTAGGTGGAAACTCATCAATATCATCAGGAAACACTTCCGGAAACTCACACACAACCGGAATCTGTTCCAACCTTTGATCATCACCCGAAACACCCGCGGCTAACAACAGGATACCCTGACATTCGGTTCCGGAATAGTTCACCATCATCGAATTCAAGTAATAATTATTCACCACGACCGGCCCTTCCGTATCTCCCGGCATAAAATACACCGACTTTGTAGAACAATCTAGCAGAACATGGTTCTTAGATAACCAGTCCAATCCCAAGATAAGATCAAGACCAATCATCGGTAAGCAGACTAAATTATGAACAAAATCACGCTGCTTGAACCTAAAGGAAACTTCCGGGTATCCTAGCCTAGTTACCATGGCTTCATGGGTAGCATTGTGCACTCTTAGATCGTAACCTAAAGTTACAATCTTCAATCCTAACTCATGGGCTTTCTCAAATGCAATGAATGAATGTGATGCTCCCGAATCAAACAAAGCATTTAAAGTTTGACCAGCCATTTCACAGTTACCTCGAATAAGTGTCTCAGATCCCTCGGCACCTATAGCTGAAGTGGTGAACACCCGACCAGTCTGTTGTGCTTTCCCAGCACCTTGTTTCTGCTTCTCTGGACAGTTTGGGACCTTATGTCCCGCCTTACTACAGTAATAGCACAAACCCCATCCGGCCATACACGGGGCTCCCGGATGGTGACTTCCACACCTAGCACAAGCTTGCTCATGCTGTGGTTGCTTCCCAAACCTTTTTCCTTGGGAGTTGTTGTTGTTGGGCCTCCTGAAAGAACTTCCCCACTTGAAAGGCGGACCTCTAGGTGCAAAGCTCTTCCCTCGGTTTTGTGGGAATGGTCCCTTGTGATTTCCTCTCTCAGCGGCTGCCTTCTTCACACACTCTTCAGCAACCGTACACTTGTTTACCATCACAGAGAAAGTTCTGACCTCTATTGGTCCCTGAGCTCTATTTTTGTTGTTGCCATGATCGTTTATCCGTTGCCCAAGAGCTTCAGCAGTGGCTTGCATCGCAGCAGCCATATTTTCCAACGTAGTCATAAGGTTCACCGGGTCATTAGGGTTATTCTCCGGCACACGAACATTAGTACGACCTCTACCACAGCCTCTACCACGGCCTCTACCGCGTCCACGAGGCGCCATCTGGTTCCTATACACACCAAACAATCGATATTAAGTTGATCAGCCTCAATATCGGAAGTTTAGTGCTTCAAGTCCCAAATGCATGCTCATGAACGTTTATGCCAATTATATCAAGTAGATATACTAATAGCACATAACACACATACAGAGAATGCACAGAAGCATAATCAATCCATCCCTCAGGCTCTACAGGAACGAACTGCTCTGATACCATAATGTAACACCCTACCATACAGAGTCTTATGCTTAAGTCATAATTCAGAGATGGCAAGGTATTACGACCTCTAAAATAAAAATTCAGTACTTATAATAGTATGAATGATTGATTATAACTAGGAGCCTTTGTAGAAAAAGGGGTAAACAAAAACCGCAACTCAAAAGCGCAACACTCCGATCGATAACGTAACGAACAAGGATAACCAACGCGTGATTATATATATACAAAGGAGTGTCAAAAACAGGAATATCAGGACTCAAGATCCGGCTGCGAAGGTAACCGGTCCGAGCATAGTAATATATACATATGATAAAAATAAGGAAAACCCCAAAGGAAACCCAAAGGGATACAAAAACATAAAACCTATTCTCCAAAATCTCCCATAAGAGGAGTCATCACAGTTTGTATTATTTAATGGAGATAGAAGTATCTAAGCAGAACACAAATCTAGAAGTCTCCAGCATGCCTCAGCGGGAAACCTCACGTCCTGCATCTGAAAACCACAAAATCCGCATGGGTGAGAACCAGAGGTCCCCAGCATGGTAACAGCTTCCACATATATAATACATAATAATGGAGGAAAGCCGAAGGTAATCCTAGAACTTCCTCCAAATAATATCAAAGCTTATAAACAAGCTAAACCATAAAAGGGCATCTGACTAAAGATACTTCAGTCTAACTAATACTTCCCTTTCCAATTCCTTCAGACCTCCCAACCACCAGCAGGAGTATAATATAGCAAACACAGTTATATCAAGCAAGAAATATACAATTAGGAACAAGTAAGGCATTTAGACAATTAGCAAGTAATATGCAGTCAAATAGGCAATCTCAAACAATTCATATAGTATGCATATGATGAATGCCTGTTCCTAGTGGCTGATGATATCATCTGTCGGTTATAGAGCCAACCCGACAAGTCCTGGCAGTTAACCATTGGACTGTCCCTCTGTCGTGTCTCCCCAACTTAAGTCATGCTCATTATAACTTGATCATAATCATGATCCATATCCATCACCCTCACTGGTGAATATTTATCCATCACTATCACTGGTGAATATTTATCCATCACCATCACTGGTGAATATTTTGGGGGTGAGCTCGTCCGGGAATTTCACAGTGCCCGGCCACCCTGACGACACAGGGTAAAGAGCTTCAAGTCTCGACCTGGAGCAATGGTGGTAGCCACTGCTTCCCCAGGAAACTCTCATCTCTAAATGAAGTGCAACATCACAATCATTAACAGCATATATATGCATTTTACATAGCCATAATCATGGCTCGCCGTAACACGCAATAATCCAGCCATCCGGCTCACGTTAAATCATAACCAGCCGTTTCATTAACAATCACAGCCTTCGCCTATGCATAACAAGCACTCCACCAGCATCCTCCGCATCTCACATAATCATCTTGATCATCAATGATCATTCATTTTCCTGTCACCGAGTTACCATACACTAGCTTTCTCATAGCAACTATCATAATGATTTAAGATATAAGTGGTGAGATCGGAGGCTTAGAAGTATGAAATTTGGCTTTTAAAACTCAAAATCAACTTTGGGATGAAAACAGGTCCACGCGTACGCGCACTCCACGCGCACGCATGGGCGGCTCAAACTCATCGACGCGCAAGTGTCATGCACGCTAACGCGTGGATTAAAAATTTGCCAATCGACGCGTACGCGTCAACCACGCATACGCGTGGGTGTTCTCGTGCCCCAGGACACAACACTGGCACAGTTCTGGCATAACTCTCTGGAAAATGGCTGGCCATTGGGTGCAGCACAATCGGCGTGCCCGCGCACATCACGCGCATGCGTGGATGGCATTTTCGGGAAGAACGGCGCGCACGCGCCAAGTGCGCCCACGCGCAAGGGGTCATTCTGCTAAAAATTTCTAAGTTAAAAGCTGCAGAATTCACCAATTTAAACCCCAATCTTCCAACGGACATAACTTTCTCATTTTAAATCATTTTTCACCCGTTCTTCGAACGGCATGGACTTCCCGGATCCAATTTCATTTCTAAACAGATTTGGCACAAAACAGAGATCCGTAGTCCAAGTTATGTCCCGTCAAAGTATGCCCAAAAACCATGTTTTTCATAAAAACCACAAAGTGCCATTTGCAAACAAGCCATTTCCAACTCATTTCAAAATCAATCAAAACATGCCAATTTCATCCCTTTCCTTTAAATCAATCAAAATATATCAAATTCAACATCAAGCCTCCTCAACTCACACATTGACACTTTACCACAAATTACCAAAATCACTATCTCATCATTTTAACCCACTTCACCCAAGTGGCTCAAACCCAAACACATTGACATATCATATCTCTTCCTCATGCCAATTCTCAACAACATCAATTCCAATAAATCATCATTGTACACAATTAATATCGTACTCAGCATCAACATGTTTCAACCATAATTCAACCATAACCAATCAACAAGCATATATTACAACATGCATATTTCTCATACATCATACCATCAAGGCATCACTAATCATCATCACATATATGACCACATCATATATATCAACCATTCAACAACATCAACAATTCAATGCCTATCTTAGGGCCTCTAGCCTAAGTATTTCCTACCATATTACATATTAGATACGGGAAACCGAAACCATACCTTAGCCGATTTTCCCAAGCTCAACCGGAGCACTTCCAAATCACTTATCCACAAGCTCTCAAGGCCTCAACACCTCCAAGAACAGATTTTTCACCACTAAATCCCTTTTTCAAGCTTTTCAAAAATCACCAATCAAGCTCCAATATTCACACATACACAACCTAAGCTACAGCCATCATACCCACACACAACATCTCAATACCCAAACATCATAGAACAACAAATTACACTAGGGTTGAGAATCTTACCAGACCCAAGGTCCAAGGAGATAAGATTAACCTTCTTCCCCAAGAGAGTTGGGTCCTATAACATCAAAGAGCCCAAAATCTCAACATTTTGCTCATAAAACTCGAAACAAGGCTGGAATTTCGAAGAGAAAAACGTGGCTTACCTCAAGATTAATTGTATGGATTTGTAGAGCTCTCCGCAGTGAACGCGGCCGCAAACGAGCCGGCCGATCGAAGTCTAGATAAAAGTTATGGTGTGATGTAAAAATTGAAAAGATTCATTTTATTGTGTAGAGAAATTGTAAAACTGTTTGAGTTTTTTAAAACCCCATGAGCTACAATAATACTCTGCTAACATGAGCATTCTCTTCCTTTTTCATTCTTTCTTCTTAATAATTCTGTTCTTGCTTGGGGACGAGCAAGTTTTACGTTTGGTGTTGTGATGACAAGTCATCTTAGCCTAGTTTCACTAGTCTTTCCTTTGTTTTTAATAGGTTTTATACACTTTCTTAAGCCATAAGTAAGCCAATTGGGTTGAAATTCATGTTTCCTTTGATTCAATCAACCATAGATAAATTGATGCATTTTCATGAGTTTTTGTGCCATAATTGCTCATATGACAAGAAGAAGAATAACTCTCATGATGATGGCATAGCTTGATACAATTGTTGATTGATGACAGGAGGAATAAAGCTTGGAAGAAGGTTGCAAGAATGGGCTTGGAAAGAAGGGATTCACGTTTGAGCTAACGTTTGCCTTAAACGTTAACTTAAACGTGAGAAGCAGATGAAGAACACCCTGGGAAGAGCCAACGTTTGCGCCA
>NC_092039.1:58503269-58535780 GCF_003086295.3 Arachis hypogaea
CCCTTTGGATCTTCTTTTTTTTCTTTCTCAGTACTCCTTGTTGTTTGTTGTTGATCCCATCTTCTCTTCCTTACTCCTGGTTTTGAATTTTCCTTTACCTGAACACGGTCTGAGCATTAAATCTCACCCTTGCAAGTTCCTGCTCTTCAAATATCTTGCGAGCTTCATTAAAACTTTTAATTTGTGGGTTGAGTAATGGGGGTGCTCCACAAAGGTAACTGAGCTTTTCTTGGGTACATATATCATAGTCAAGTCTGTCCTTATGCCTGGCTCCTGAAACATTCTGCTTTTCATTGAACTCTTTGTGAAATGTATCATGTCTAGCATCCAACCTATGGAGAAGCTCCCTTTGCTGAGCTTGCTCTTTCCTTAGTTGAGCTTGTTCTTGTATTTACTTTCTCCATGGCTCTTTCATATTCAGCAGTGAATTGTTGATGGCTTCATGCATCTTGGCATATTGTTCTTGTTGTAGTTCCATCATGTGTGTTTGGTATTCATTTTGTTGGTTCATCCATTGAACTTGAACCCCCTTTGTTGATCCATCAATTGCCAAAGGTCCCTTTGTTGCTGAGCTTATTCCTCTTGGCTTCTTTGAATTTGTGAATATTGCCCAGAGATTCCTTCCAAAGCGGCTTGGAGTTGATTCATGTTTAAGGTATGGGATTCTTCCATTTCTTGAGGCTCCTCCTCTTGTCTTGCTTCTTTCCTTTTCTTCCTTCTTGCTAAAGGTTGCCTTTTCAATTGGGTTGTGGTGACAAATTCCAACCTTTCTCGGGTGAGAGGTTTTCCAATAGAGACCACATCAGTTTCTTCAAATTCTTCCAGAGGCACTCTAGCTTCTTCACATAAGCGTAGAATAGTACTAGGATATCCTAGCCAGCTGTCCTGTTTGACCTTTTGAGCTATGTCAATGATGTTTTTGGCTATAATTTCTCCAACATTGATTTCCCCTCCTTTCATTATGCAGTGGATCATTATTGCTCTATTCACTGTCACTTCGGAATTATTTGAAGTGGAGATCAATGATCTCCTCACTATGTCATGCCATCCTTTTGCTTGAGGTATGAGATCACCTCTCCGAAGTTTGAGTGGTTGTCCATGTGAATCCAACACCCAATCCGTGCCTACTCTGCATAAGTCACTTAACACATCCATATATCTTGGGTCATTTTCAACCCTTTCTTCATAGCTAGCTTGTTTGAACCGTTTTGGGTTTGACCTTTAGCACCCTGTTGATGGTGTCCGGACTAAAATCAACAGTCACACCTCTTACATAACTCATGTATGGTTCTTCATCATCAAATTCTCTTATCACATTAGTGTAGAACTCATGGATGAGAAAGCATGCTCACTTCTTGAGGTTGGTTACAGAGAAGCTCCCATCCCCTTTTCCTGATTATTTTTTGTATCTCAGAGTATTCTTCTTTCCTTAGCTGAAAGGTAACTCCGGAACAACATCTTTGCTTGACATCCAACTAAAGATGCGCTCATTGCGTTTGGATTTGAATCTTCTTTGATCAAAGGTGTTTTGTCCTTCATCTTCTATGGGTTGCTTGTCCCTCCTATCCCTTGATGATGAGGCCATGAGATTCACTTGCAAGGGTTGAATCTCCCATACCAAACTTAGTTGAATGCTTGTCCTCAAGCATAAAGAAAATGTCTGTGAATGTAGAGAGATATATGATGACAAGGTAAATTAGACAAGCTAGAAAATGATGGTGAGGGGGGATGGGGTGGTTCGGTTATATTGAGAGATGTAGTGCATCATGGGGGAGGTTGAGTGTGAATTCGGCTGATGAAATGAGGTGATGGAGAGGTATAAGGATGAGTGAGGAGAAAGTGAGGTTTGATGAATATGGTTGAAGTATTTAAAGTGATGATTGTGGTGGGGGAACGGTTTTTTGTGATTTCCGTGGTGGGATGCATGGTCTTAGTGGTTTGGTCATAGCATGGGGAGCATGCTTCTTGTGCCCAATGCATGTTGAGTTGTTTTTTCAATGCACAAAAGTCCAAGACTCATGTGACTTCTCTTCCTTGTGCATCCGTGACCTCCCTTCCAAGATTCCCCATCACTTCTTTCTTTCTTTCCTGCAACAAAATTCCAAAATCTTGAGATTCTTAAAGTGACATTACTAGCTAACAACTTATGATGATATTCCTATGCAAGTTGACTAAGCAAAATTTAAAATTTATGAATTAAAGACACCAAACTTAGTTTGTGACTAAGTGTTCTATGGAGTTAACTCCAAAGATGGCCACACCAAACTTAGTATCTTACCTACTTTGTATGCTATTTCAATCTCTTTTCTCAGTTTTTTTTTATTTTTTTTATTTTTATAATAATATAACTCTCTTATTGACTACTAAAGCATAAAATAAAGAGAACTCCTGTGCATGGGTTGCCTCTCATGAAGCGCTTGTTTATTGTCCTTAGCTTGACAATGCAACTTCCTTGCTCATGTTAGCATTTGCACACTTTCTTCCTTGCTCCAGGGACCACCAAAATAATGCTTCACCCTATGTCCATTAGCTGGAAGGTTTGTTTTGAGGTTTCATCAAGTAATTCTACATAGCCATGAGGTGATACTTTGATGATGGTGTATGGGCCAGTCCATCTAGACCTCAGCTTTCCAGGGAAAATCTTCAATCTTGAGTTAATAACAACACCCTTTGGCCTGGTTCGAATGTTCTTTGAGAGATCCTCTTATCATGCCATCTCTTTGCTCTCTCTTTGTATATTCTGGCATTTCATATGCCTCCAATCTGAACTCCTCCAATTCACTGAGTTGTAGCAACCTCTTCTCTCCTGCTGCTTGAGCATCTAAATTTAGAAGTTTGGTAGCCCAAAAGGCCTTATGTTCAAGCTCCACAGGGAGGTGGCATGCCTTTCCATACACCAGTTGAAATGGAGATTTTCCTATGGGTGTCTTGAAGGCTGTCCTGTATGCCCAAAGTGCATCATCCAGCTTCCTAATCCAATCCTTTCTTGTTGTCCCCACAGTTTTCTCCAAAATCCTCTTTAGTTCTCTGTTGGCAAGTTCAGCTTGCCCATTGGTTTGTGGGTGATACGGGTGGCTACTTTGTGAGTAACACCATATTTGTGGAGTAAAGAATTTAGTTGCTTGTTGCAGAAATGGCTTCCCCATCATTATAAGTCCTTTGGGCACTCCAAATCTAGTGAAGATGTTCTTCTTTAGGAATTGCAAGACCACGTTTGTATCACATGTGGTTGGCTATGCTTCTACCATTTGAGACATACTCCACTGCTACCAAAATGTATTTGAATGTGTAGGATGGAGGAAAAGGTCTCATGAAATCTATTCCCACAGATCAAAGAGTTCCACTTCCAGATGAACTTCTGCGCATTTCATTTTTCTTTGACAAACCCCCTGTTCTTTGACATTCATTGCAATGGCTCACAAACTCCCTAGCATCCTTGAAGATTGAAGGCCAGTAGAAGCCACTTTGGAGGACCTTTGCAGCTGTTCTTTCAGCCCCAAAATGCCCACCATAACTAGAGTTGTGACAATGCCATAGTATGTTCTTCATCTTACCCTTTGACACACATCTTTTTATCATTCCATCTGGGCATCTTTTGAACAAGAATGGTTCATCCCAGAAGAAGAACTTAGCCTCATGCAGCAGCTTCTTAACTTGTTGTTTTGTGTACTCTTGTGGAATGATTCTTCCCGCCTTGTAGTTGGCCATGTCTGCAAACCAAGGACATGTTGAATTTGCAAGAGGTGCTCATCTGGAAATTCTTCATTTATTGATGGAAGGTTGTCCTGGCATGCATCTTGTGGTAGCCTTGATAAGTGGCCAGCAACTTGATTTTCATTGCCCTTTCTATCTTTTATCTCAATGTCAAACTCTTGTAGGAGCAGCACCCATCTGATTAGCCTTGGTTTGGCATCCTGTTTTGACATAAGATACTTAAGAGCAGCATGGTCAGTATACACTAAGACTTTAGATCCAATCAAATATTGTCTAAACTTATCAAAAGCATATACCACAGTTAGTAGCTCTTTCTCTGTTGTGGTGTAGTTTTTTTGAGCTTCATTCAATACCTTACTTGCATAGTAGATAACATGAAGCTTCTTTTCCTTCCTCTGCCCAACACAGCACCAATTGCAAGGTTACTTGCATCACACATGAGTTCAAAAGGTAGTCCCCAACTTGGGGTGTGATGATTGGTGCTGTAGTGAGCTTAGCCTTTAGAGTTTCAAAAGCATGTTTACACTCATCATCAAAGAGAAAAGGATTGTCTATCACCAGCAAATTGCTTAGTGGCTTTGCTATTTTGGAAAAATCTTTGATGAATCTCCTATAAAATCCAGCATGCCCTAAGAAACTTCTAACGGCTTTCACACTAGTTGGCAAAGGAAGTTTTTCTATAATTTCTACTTTTGCCTTGTCAACTTCTATACTTTTTCTTGAAATTTTGTGACCAAGAACAATGCCTTCGGGTACCATGAAATGGCATTTCTCCCAATTTAAAACCAAATTGGTTTCTTGGCACCTTTTCAAGACTAGGGTAAGATGGTGCAAGCAAGCATTGAAAGAATCACCAAAGACAGAGAAATCATCCATAAATACTTCAATAAATTTTTCTACCATGTCTGAGAAGATTGATAGCATGCATCTTTGAAAGGTAGCTGCGGCATTACACAGTCCAAATGGCATTCTCCTGTATGCAAAGACTCCAAAGGGACAAGTAAAGGAAGTCTTCTCTTGATCCATGGGGTCAACCACTATCTGGTTATACCCAGAATATCCATCAAGAAAACAGTAATAGGCATGGCCAGCCAACCTTTCAAGCATCTGGTCAATGAAAGGGAGAGGAAAGTGATCTTTTCGTGTGGCATCATTCAGCCTCCTATAATCTATACACATCCTCCACCCTGTCACTGTTCGTGTTGGAATAAGCTCATTCTTCTCATTAACAATGACAGTCATCCCCCCTTTCTTAGGTACTACTTGCACTGGACTGACCCATGGGCTGTCAGATATAGGGTAGATGATCCCAGCTTTACACAACTTCAGGACTTCCTTTTGAACAACCTCCTTCATTGTGGGATTCAATCTTCTTTGAGGTTGTACCACTGGTTTGGAATTCTCCTCTAAGAGTATCTTGTGCATGCATACGGCAGGGCTTATGCCTTTCAAGTCATCAATGGTCCATCCCAACGCCTCTTTGTGAGCTTTCAATACTACAAGGAGCTTTTCTTCTTCCTCTGCACTCAATGTAGAATTTATGATCACTGGGAAGCTGTCCTTTTCACCAAGAAATGCATATTTAAGATGAGGGGGTAGTGGTTTCAACTCTTGTTGTGGTGCCTCTTCTTTCATAGCTTCACTTGGTTCCTCTGATGCTTCCAATTTGTTCTCTTCTTGTCCTTTAATGTTCTGGACTTCCTCCTGTTTCACTTGATGGTTTGTGTCAAGTACCTCTTCAACCAACGAATCCACTACATCAATCCTCATGCAACTTTCTTTCTCAACGGGGTGTTGCATTGCTTTGAAAACATTTATGGTCATTTGCTCATCATGCACTCTGAAAATCATTTCTCCCTTTTCCACATCAATGATTGTTCTAGCTGTAGCCAAAAAGGGTCTACCAAGAATGACTGAATTGTTTCCCTCTTCATCCATATCTAGGACCACAAAATCAGCTGGGAATATAAAGTTTCCCACCTTCACCAAGAGGTTCTCAACTACTCTATTTGGTATTTTAATGGATCTGTCAGCAAGTTGGAGTGACATCCTTGTGGGTTTAAGCTCTTCAATCATCATTTTCTTCATCATGGTAAGAGGCATTAGGTTAATGCTTGCTCCCAGGTCACAAAGTGATTTGTCAATGGCCATGCTCCCAATCGTGCAGGGTATGAGGAAGCTGCCAGGATCTTTGAGTTTTGGGGGTAGCCCTTTTTGAATGATGGCACTGCACTCTTGAGTGAGAATCACCGTTTCTTTTTCTTGCCAACTTCTCTTCTTGGTGATCAATTCCTTAAGAAACTTTGCATATAATGGCATCTGTTCCAGAGCTTCTGCCAATGGGATGTTGATTTCGAGTTTCTTGAAGATTTCTAAGAACCTTGGGAATTGTTGGTCCTTTGCTCCTTTATGTATCCTAGTTGGGTACGAAAGCTTGGGTACATAAGCTTTTATTCCTTCATTTTTGTTTTCTTGTTGTAGATTCACATTCTCCTTGCTATCATGGTTTCTTCCTTGATTGGGTGATTTGCCTTGTGGCTTGACAGCCTCTTTGCCTTTGTTAGATGTTGAAGCCTTTTCTTCATCCTGCCTTTCCACTTGTATTTCCACTGTGTCTTGCTCTTTGGGTTTATTGCTTCTTTATTTGAACTTTCACCAACTACCTTGCCACTCCTTAACTGCAGAGCTTTACATTCTTCTCTTGGGTTGGGTATTGTATCACTTGGGAGAACATTGGTTGGTCGTTCGGCTTATTTGGCTAATTGTCCCACTTGTTCTCAATATTCTTCATGGTGACCTCATGTTCCTTTGTCCCTTAGCTAAGGCTTGAGTGGTTTGAGCAAGTGCTTGCAAGGTTGCTTCAAGATTTGAGATTCTGGTTTCATGATGGTCAATTGGGGATATGATGGGGTTTGATTGTTGTTGGAAGTTGTTGGCGGATTAGTGTGGAAATTTTGTGAGTAATTCTGTGAAGTGGATGTTGGTGCAGGAAAGTTATTTTGGTGAGTTTGTGAATTAAGATGAGGTGGTTGATATGTGTTTTGTGTTTTTCTATATTGGTTAGTGTTGTTGGCATGGTGATTTTGGTTATTTGTGTTACGGGTGTGGTTGTGGTTGTTATTCTTTTGCCAATGGTTTTCACCCACTTTAGATTGGGATGATTTTTCCAAGATGGGTTGTATGTATCACCATGAAATTCATCCTGAGAATTTGAAGTATCTCCATGTACTGAACTTGTTCTTATGGTTGTTCAACAGTGGTCCCTTCACCTTGGTTCCATTCAAGTAATGATTGATTTGTTGTGTTCACTGATGCAAGTTGCAAACCATCCATTCTCTTTGTTATCATTTCCATTTGTTGTTGAATTTGTTGGTGCATTAACTTATTTTGTGCCAAGATAGCGTCAACACCTTCAAGCTCCATTACACCTTTCTTTGGGGTCGGATTATGTTGCCTCTCTGATGAGTAATAATACTGATTATTTGCAATAATCTCAATGAGGTCTTGAGCCTCCTCGGCAGTTTTCATCATGTTGAGTGATCCTCCTGATGAGTAGTCTAGTCCCTTCCTTGCTTCTAAGCTTAAGCCTTCATAGAAGTTTTGGAGCTTGACCCAATCACTAACATGTCAGGTGGACATCTTCTCATTAGTGTCTTATATCTTTCCCATGCTTCATACAATGATTCCCCCTCCATTTGCCTGAAAGTTTGAACCTCTGTCTTCAACTTGATAATTCTTTGAGGAGGGTAGAACTTTGCTAGAAATCTGCCCATCACGTCATTCCAATTGTTGAGGCTTTCCTTGGGGAATGATTCTAGCCATTGAGTGGCTTTGTCCCTCAAAGAGAATGGGAATAGCAGCAACTTGTAGACATCTGGATGCACTCCATTTGTCTTCACTGTATTGCATATCCTCAGAAAAATAGATAGATGTTGATTTGGGTCTTCAGAGGTCCCCTCCATAAGAGCAGTTGTTTTGTACCAAAGTGATGAGCTGAGGTTTCAACTCAAAGTTATGGGCATGAACATTTGGTGTAGCAATACTGCTCCCACAATGTCTTGGATCAGGGATAGTATAAGAAGATAACATCCTTCTAGGTGGTCCATCATTGTTGTTGACCCCTCCAGGAGGATTGTGCATCTCGTCCTCCATGACTTGGTCTTCTCCCTCTGACTCCTCTTCACCAACTATTCCCTTTCCTCTTTCTGCTCTCCTACCCTTCGGAGGGTTCTTTCGTCCTCAATATTAAGTCTATTGACTCCTGACATACACGAACAAAACCAAAGTCACAAGTGAGACACTCTAGAAC
Source organism: Arachis hypogaea (assembly GCF_003086295.3). Classification (NCBI taxonomy): domain Eukaryota; kingdom Viridiplantae; phylum Streptophyta; class Magnoliopsida; order Fabales; family Fabaceae; genus Arachis; species Arachis hypogaea. Next base: position 58,511,293 of record NC_092039.1, read on the forward strand.
TAGAGTGGAATTGGAGTTAGTGCAACAAAGTATCAAACAGTTAGTGGGCTTAACAAAAATACTAAAAAAAAAATGCTTAATCTAAACCACTTTTCACTTAATCATTGTCAATCTTTTCCAATCCCCGGCAACGGCGCCAAAAACTTGATACGTAAAAATGAGATTTCACGTATAACCGGCAAGTATACCGGGTCGTATCAAGTAATAAAACTCACTAAGAGTGAGGTCGATCCCATGGAGATTGGTAGATTAAGCAACTTTAGTTTAATGATGGATTTAGTCAAGCAAACATGGTTTTGATTTTATGAGCATTGTGATTTTTGAACATAATTGCAGGAATTTAAATGGCAAGGAATTTAAAGAACTGGAATATAGAAATAAAATGAAAGTAAATAACTGAAACTTAAAATGCAAGAAACTTAAATGACATCAAAGATAAATTGCAAGGAATTAAAGGTTGCAGAAATTTAAAGAGCATAAGAGCAAAAAAAAAAGCAAGAAATAAAGGAACAGAATGTAGATGACAAGAATAATAAATTGACAGAATGTAGAAGGGATTGGGTTATAGGTATTCAAACAACTAGAAGCAAAAGAAATAAGAATTAATGATGGAGAGGATCATTAGGGATCAGAGATGCAAGTTCTCATGAATTGATGTTGATCAATTCCTTCTCAATCATGGGTATAGATCCATGGCAAGTGGGTAATTGAATCCCAATCTCTTGGTGATTCAATTTCTCTCAACATAACCAATTGCCACTCTCGTGATCTAAATGTTCATGAGAAGAGATGAAGCTCAATTTCTAATCCAAGCCACACAACTCCCATAATCTCAACCAAGGAAGGTTACATCTCACATACCAACCAAGGTGTATTGATTAAGAAAATCATGAAAGGATGAACTCTAAACTGAATTATGTGGCTCATTCCTCAAATTCACCACACAATTCATATAGATTAACCCCTCTCTCGATGGTGGTTGAATCTTTGAAGAACAAGTGTTTCCTCTTTGGATTGACCACTTGAATTGAGAAGGAAAAGAGGAGTTCATCAATGCATTCAAACAAGCAGAGCTCTTCCCCTAATGAAAGTGGGGTTTAGTGAATCATAGCTCCAATTTCAACAACAATTGCCAAAACAAAAATTAAACTAAGTGTCAAGAAAGATGAAGAAGAATAAGGAAAATGCTTAAAGCTTAAAACTGAAGAAGAAAAGTTCCAAGAAAAACCAAAAAATAGCTCTCCGGGTATCCTCCGGAAGTGCTAGATAGCTCTCCAAGTAAAAGTGCTAAAAGTCTCAAATTCTAAGTGTCCAAAAAAGTCCCCTTTAAGTACAAACTCCTTCTCTATTTATATTAGTCCTAAAACTCCTTCAAAGATCTTTAATTGGGTTAGCAATGTGGGCTTCCTCTTTGTTGAATCCTTGGCTCAATGGAAGAAGTGTTGCTAGGCTTGGAAGGAGGATTTCATTCATGATGCTTCTGGCCCAATGGCTTGGCATTTTTTCCAATAACGCTAGCCTTAATGCACGTTGGCAACGTGCATCATATTTTCCTGGGAGTGAGCTTTCAGACTTGGGCGTTGCTAGCCCAAGTTGTTGCTAACAACTTGCTTTTCTTCTTCTTGACTTTACTTTCATGCTAAATGTAGCCCAGAATTTGAGTGTCAATCCTCTGCTTCAATATGGATTATTATACATCATTGGAAAGCTCAGAGTGTCTTCTTTCTAATGCACTTGGGATCGTCTCAATTGGGTTTTTCTAGCTCAAGTTATGCTTCCTCAAAGAAGGTAAGGTCAAGCTGCCAAGTTGTTGCCGAAAACGCCTCTTACCTCCCACGTTGGCAACGTGCCCGTGTGCTCCCTCCAGGGCTAGGTTCTTGCCTTCAACTTTGCTTGTCACGTTGCCTTAGAAAACGCCTTTAGAACTTGGCGTTGGCAACGTGCTCGAGTGCTTCTCAACATAGCTTGTTACGTTGCCTTGGGACACGCCTTTGGAGGCTGGCGTTGGCAACGTGCATGCTTTTTCCCTTGGGTGAGCTTCCTTGCCTAGCTTTGCTTGCTACGTTGCCCCTAAACACGCCTTTGGAAGCTGGCGTTGGCAACGTGCTCGAGCCTTCCTCAAGGCTCTATGCTTGTTGCTTGGCATTGTCCTTGAACACGCCTATGCTTCCTGGCGTTGGCAACGTGGGTGGGATCCAAGACTTGGTGCCTACCAAGCATTCCTTCATGGCGTTGCCTTAGAACATGCCAATGAAAGTGGCGTTGGCAACGTGCTCCTATTTGTTGGCCTAGAATCTTGTCCTTGGCGTTATTGATGAACACGCCAGTTCATTTCCAAGTTAGCAACGCTCTCGTGCGCCCATAATCCTAACTTGCATGCGTTGCCAAGGAACACGCCCATGCTCTCCCAGCTCAACAACTTGCTCGAGCTTTCCTATGGTGCCAAAGTTGCTTGCTACGTTGCCAAGGAACACGCCTTCATAACTTGGCGTTGGCAACATGCATCTCCCTTTCCTGGGCCAAGTTTTCCATTCAGCGTTGTTTGCCTGCGTTGTCCTCAAACACACCCCTCATCTCTAGGCTGGCAACGTGCTCGAGGCTCTGAACTAGCTCCCCAAGATTGCTTGGCGTTGCCTTGAATAATGCCTATGGTTCCTGGCGTTGGCAACGCCAACTCCTCTTCCGGCCAAGCCTTGCTTGTGTGGCGTTGCCTAGGGACACGCCTATGGTTCCTGGCGTTGGCAACGCCCTCGATACTCTCCTTGGCTCAGCTCTTTGCTTGCCTGCGTTGCCATCAAACACTCACTCCTTTCTCCACGTTGGCAACGCCCAAGTGTGCTCTCCAGGGCTGCCTTGGCGTTGCCTTCAACAACTGACCTTTTCTCCAAGTTGGCAACGCCCAAGTGTGCTCTCCAGGGCTGCCTTGGCGTTGCCTTCAACAACTCACCTTTTCTCCAAGTTGGCAACGCCAACAACTTCTCTTTTTCTTGCCCAGTTTGCTTCATTCTTGCTTCAATGCTTTTTTGTTTCATCACCTATCATCAACAAGGGAAATAGCTTCAAAGTCTTACCAATCCATGCAATTAATTTCATGAGATTCATTCATACTCATTCATTTATGTATTCCTTAAATCATTTGCATGAATTTGGCTAAAATCAACATGTTCCTTGGTATTCTCATGCATGAAGACAAAACTCATAAAAAGACTTGTTTATTTAGAGAAAATGAGTGAAACTAAGCTAAAACCAACTAAACTAACTAGCTAATATAGTAAATATGCAATTGCATCACAAGCAAGGAAGGAGCAGCAAGAGGAGTTCGATTGGGGTGAGGTGCGAAGTGTACTTAACAAAGTGGTGGAGCAAAATAAATGGCAGCAGAGGAACCTTGCTGAGTTCAGGCATCTCTATGATGCCCGGACCATTTCAAGGACACAATATGATATCAACACGCAAGCGAAGCTGAATCACTTGTGTAATGCTGTGGCCGCCATCAACCCCGGATACCCAACATTCAAGCAAGTGCTAGAGGACTTGAGTGCTAGACAAGAGGAGATCCTAACTAAGCACAAGGAGGATGAAAGAGATTATATGGTAAGGCTGGGTTTCTGGAAGCCCATGGACAAGAAAGCACAAAAAGGATCCTCCAAAAAGGATAGAGATGACTCCTCCCCCTCCAAGAAGAAGGATAAAGGCAAGGGGCCAATGAACTAAAGAAGCTGCATAAGGTTGTTGAGTTCTGTTCATACCATGGGTCAAAACTGTCCGACCCGGCATGTTCTACAAACAAAGCGACCGACCTTTTCAGGTCAGGATGACCCGACCTCTTCTTAAAGAGCTCGGCCAAGTCTTAGAAAGCCCAATAAAGGGCCCAAACAAAGGAACACGTCCCGAATCCAAGGGCAGCCCAAGCCCGTAGAGATAAAGGCAGTTCCCTTGAAGATAAGAAGACCTCACTCAAAGATAAGATATGATAAGATAAGACAACTAACTTATCTTATCTAAGAAGGTCACTCTACGCCATTATAAATACACTGGAGCACCCAGGTATAACTCAGACTCTGATTCTACACATTACATGCTTAATACTCTTGCTAACTTAAGCATCGAAATCCCTTGCAGGTACCCCTCCCTCCGGGGACGAAGGAATCAGCACCACCATCAAGTCCAACAAATTAGATACAACTGTTCCAACCAGCACAGAAGATCTCATCTGAGATCGACCTACAGTTTCAAGTAACCCTCGGAACATTGGTGCCGTTGCCGGGGAACCTGGAAGTCATCCCATCACCATGGCAGACGGCCATGACAATGACCACACTTCAGATCTAGATGATAGAATGCCGCACAAAAATGCGGACACCACACCAAAAGATACTTCCCAACTTAACAACAAGAAGAACTCCTCAAGTGACGGAGCCATGGATGCACTTCAGGACCGATTAAAACAACTTAAAGAAGAAGCCCTACGTTAACGAGAGGGCGAGAAAGACCTGCAAAGGGAAATAAGGCGACGCTGGGAATTGGAGAACAAACTCCTAAAACTTGAAGCCAATATCAAAACCAAAGCCAGCCAATCCCCTCCCGAAGATAGCTCCCGCAAGGAGCAAGACCCATTCACCAAAAAGATCATGAAGACTAAAATCCCAAAAGACTTTAAACTCCCAGATATGACCCGGCCATCATTGCAGCAATTTCAGAAGCAGAATGTACCTCACCGACGCCTCAGATGCAGTTCATTGCAAAGCCTTTCCGACTACTTTGACAAAGACGGCAATTAGATGGTTCGACAACCTCCCTCCTAGGTCCATCTCAAGTTTCGATGACATGGCCAAAAAATTCCTGGCCAGATTCTCCATCCAAAAAGACAAGGCTAAACATGCTCCGAGCATATTGGGAATCAGACAAGGAGAACGGGAAACACTTCGCAACTACATGAAAAGATTCAACAAGACATGCCTGGACATACAGAACCTACTAACGGAGGCCGCCATTATGGGCCTCATTAATGGCTTGCGTGAAGGGCCCTTTAGTCAATCCATATCAAAGAAATACCCACATATCTGAACGAGGTGCAGGAACGAGCGGAAAAGTTGTGCATGAAAACTTGTCTCTCAACAAATTTTCTTTCGGCAAGTATACCGAATTGTCGTCAAGTAAAAACTCACAATAGAGTGAGGTCGAATCCCACAAGGATTGATTGGTCAAGAAACTTTAGTTGGAAGAGTATGCTAGTTGAGCTAAACAGAATATAGTTTGAGAATTGTAGAAAATTAAATGGGGGGAAAGTAAATAGCAGAAAATAAAGTGCAAAATCTTAAATGGGAATTTGGGGATGTGAGGATGGAAATAAATGGCATAAAGTAAAGAGAATGGGTAAGATCATAAATGGGGAATTCATTGGGCTCAAGAGATGTTGTATTCTCCGGATCAAGTTCATTTTCATCTCTCCCTCAATTAATGCATCTATTGATCTCCTTGGCAATCTTAGGTGATTGGATCCCAATTCCCTGGCAATCCAATCTCTCTAAGCTTGAATAGTTGCCCAATTCCTTGATTTAATTGCTCATGGGAAGAGATGAAGTATGGTCACTGATTATACAACATGTATTTCCAAATCAAAGTGTTGGGAGGATTACATGTCACTATATCCGCTCAGACCCCAATTTGGTCCAACATGAGAAAGCATTTCTAGCATGATCTCCTCATCCCTTTTCCAAGGCTCAGAGGAGACCCAATTATGGAGAGTTTCTTTTCCAAGACAACTAACTAATTGAATTAAGATCGAAAGCTTTCCAGTAAATCAAAAGAGAAGAAAGAAGAAGAAGAATGAAAACTATAATTGATCCATCAAATTACAACAGAGCTTCCTAACCCAATGAAAGGGGTTTAGTCGTTCATAGCTCTAGAAATGGAAAATGGCAGAAAAGAATACATGCTTCAAAATGCAGAAAATTAAATATACAGGGCTTAGTTCTCTAAAGTGCCAAGCTTCTCTATAGTTCAAAACTACTCCTATATATACTACTCTTCTTGATCTTCTAGTGAGTTCTGCAAGTCTTAGGTGTGGGCTTTAGATCTTGAGTTGAAGCAGTTACAATCGTTAGTGGGCTCAGCTTGCAGAAAGGTGTGAGTTAGGCATGGGCGTTAATGATGTTAACGTTAAGTGAAATTGTGGGTTCGAGAACGTTAGTGGCAATCACCTTTTTCACTAACGTTCCAACCCCATATAGTCCATGTTAACTTCAACGTTAGTGGCACTAACGTGACTATTAATGTTGCCTTATGAACCTTCGCAAGCGTTATTGGGACTTACCTTTCCCAATAACATTGCCTTATGCCCTTCTTTCCCTATGTTAGAGTTCACGTTAGTTTAACTAACGTGACTCTTAACGTGGGCATGCCTATCTTCGAGAGCGTTAGTGACACTTACCTTTGTCATTAATGCTCCAAGCGCCCATACTCTCCACGTTAGAGTTCACGTTAACTAGGTTAACGTAGTAGTGAATGCCATCTCCAACGTTAGTGACAAAGGTGAGTGTCACTAACGTTGGCACATCAATCTTAGCTCCACGTTAACTTTCACGTTAGTGGTCTTAACGTGACCACTAACGTGGGCAATGCTAGCTTGATCCAACGTTAGTGACAAAGGTGAGTGTCACTAACGTTGGCATTGTTCCTCCCTTCCACGTTAGAGTTCACGTTAACTAAGTTAACGTGACTCTTAACGTGGCTCATTGCCAATTCTTGGAGCGTTAGTGGTGTTCACATTTACCACTAACGCTGGAGCTCTCTTTATCTCCACGTTAACTACCACATTAACCTAGTTAACGTGGCAATTAATGTGGGCTTATGATGGCTTCGTAGGTGTTATTGGTGATCACTTTTCTCATTAACGTCGCAAGCTCATTCCCATTCCACGTTAGTGGTCACGTTAACTAGATTAACGTGGCTACTAACGTGGTTCTTCCTTGCTTCCTTTGTCCTAAAATTAAGCAAATAAAGTGCATCAAAACTCTAGCTAAAGTCATGATATTATGCATCATCAATTTGTCATTCAATTCTTTCAAAATCCTCATGAAATCATATAAAATTCACAATAGTTGCTTGAATCAAGGTGTAAGTGTATTTTCATCCAAAACTTTCCTTATTCACTAAGAAAATGCATGAAACTACCCTAAAATAGTAAAGAAAAGGTCAGTGAAACTGGCCTAGATGCCCTGGCATCACAACACCAAACTTAAAGCTTGCTTGTCCCTAAGCAAGTACTAAAACATAGGAAGGATGAATGAAAGAAACAAGATGAATAATATAAAAGTAAAATTCCTGGTTTATAGGGTTTCATGTATAGCAACTTAGGTTCATTCCTTTACTGGGTTTCAGGCCTTTATCATGCCCTTGATCACTCTCTTGATTGCATCCTTTGAGACTTCCTAGTTGTTGATCCTTCCTTCTTTTCCAAGATTTATTGCATTCCTTTTTAGGCTAAATGCTCTGTAAGAGGGCGACTCTTTATGATAAGCTTTCAGCCAACACTCCCGAACCAGTTGGTTCAAGATGCTAGGTGTTAAGACACCCCTAAGGACTTACTCCCTCAAGTCTCTTTCCCCCATACATACACACCACAGGCACATGGTTTGTTTTCTTTCTTGAGACCTTGGTGTCCACCACCTCTTTGGGTTACTAAGTGTTCTGTAGCAAAGGTCACCCTTGACAGTGGACTTTCAACTGATAATCCCGGATTAGTTAATCCAAGTTACCAGGTGATAAGGCACCCCTAAGTGCTTATTCATCCAAGCATATCCCTTGCACATGAACACCACAAACACATGCCTCAATCTTCAAACCATTGGTGCCTAGCATTGTTTCTTATTGTTTTTCATTCCTTTTCAACTTTTATTGCTCTTTCTCTTTTCTTATTGGGATCTTATTATTTAGTTAGTCTCATAGGATGTGTTTCAAGTATAGGATTCAGGATAGATAGTTGCCTTCCTACCTTGTTGGTGAACTAACTTAGCTAATTAATCACCCTACCACAAACATTCAGAATTCACTTCACAAGATAACTCCACTCTTGTTCTTTTCATAACATCTTCTTTTTTATTAACTTAAAGGACAAGCATACAAGTAAGAAAGGTGGCAATGCAGAAGGGATATTAGACTAGTGAACATAAACCCAAGCAATGAAAATTCTAAAGGCAGAATTGAAAATCCTAAGCTACTATGAAAACATGTTCTATTTCATACATGATTTTCCTTATTTAAAGCTTGAAAGAGATAGACTAAGAAGGAACTCCACCACATTTTACTCATGGGGATGCCTATGTTCTTCTGCTTCCTTGTATTCTTTATGTCCACTTTGTCCACTTGTGCTTCCTTTCGTCCGAATCATTCTGGCTATTTTCCAATCTTCCAGTGCCTTCCTTACTGATTCATGACTCTTTTCGACCCTTTCTCGTTCCACCCATGCTAATTCGTCCTTTACATCCTCATATCTTTTGATCCTAGGGTGTAATACAGGTAGTTGTCTGACTAAGTACCCGAGCCTGGCTTGGGTGTTTACATGGTATCCTGTCTCACTCATATAAACCCCTTCTAAAAATATTCTGTATTCATCAAAAAGATCTGCCTATTCTCTTTGTTTTCGATGCATCTCATGAATGTGTGCACCATGATGTGCTTAGATATTGATTAGCTTTTGGATGGCTTCTTATTGTTGATCTTCCTTTTGGTTCAGGTTGTAGAAGGACTCACTCCATTGCCTCCCTTGTTCCAATTGATGTTCCATCGTTTGTTTTGTCATTCCCCTTATTGATTCATCCATCTAGAGAGTGACTCTTCTTGACGGTCCATTATTTGCATTTGAAGCTCCTTCTATGCCCCTTGATTTTCCATGCATTGCCTTGACAAGGTATCAATAGCCTCTTATAATTGGTGCATGTCTAAGGTGGCTGGGGCTTGCTCCTGTGGATTCTGTCCTTTTTCAGCTTGATGGGCTGGCCTATTTCTTAGTCTTTGTTGAGGTAGGGGAGGTGCAGCAGCATGTATCAGACGAAAAGTAATTGGAAGACAAACTTTGATCCATTCGGGATTTCCATCTTCGAACACCACCCCAGCCATGTTGCAAAGACGGAGAATAGTGCTAGGGTAGCCTAACCTTCCTCCAGAATCACTCTTCTCAGCCATCTTCCGAATATCTTGGGCTATGAGTTCATGAACCTTAATTTCTCCCCCATTCATTATGCATTGCACCATTGTTGCTCTCTTAAGGTTTACCTCTGAGTTGTTTCCAGCTGGGAGGATGGATCTCCTTACAATTTTGAACCACCCCTTAGCCTCAGGAAAGAGGTCTCCTCTTTTTATAAATATGGGTTTCCCATGGGGTCTCTGTCCCAATCCGCTCCCTGCACACAGATGTCCTTTATAATCTGGTTGTGGTTGGGGCTGTTATCCATTCTTGAGTGATAGCTCTCTTCTGCAAAGGGTATGGTTCGCAGCTTTAGCACTCTCATGATGCTCATGTGACTAAAATTCACCATTACCCTTCTCACGAAACTTATATAGGATTCATCTGTCTTATCATGTCTAACCGTATTTCATAAAACTCTCTTATCAGAGTTGCGTTCACCCTTGTAATCGGATCAGTGAGGAGCTCCCATCGACATTATTCCATCTTCTCTGTGATTTTGGGGCACTCAGTTTTTGTGACTTGAAAGCCTAACTCATATATGACTTCTTTATCAGCCATCCACCAAAATTGTAATGCATGGTAAAAGGTTCTAAATTTCTTTCCATCAAATGGAGGTTGCTCTATAGGTTCCGTCCCCTTTCGCCTTTTAGAGCTAGACGATGCCATGGGTGATGGTTGATATGTTTGTTGCTCACAGGGTGTGACTATGGGGGTGTGTATGAAAACCCTTGGTGGAGAATGGAGTGTATAGTGTATGTTTCGAAGGTGAAGAATTGAAATAGAGGGATGTTGTGTGAAGGAGTTTATATAGGGGAATGGTAATTGATTGAAGGGTGTGGATTGATGGTGTTGCTTAATGATGGACGGTTGGGGCTTGGCATTGGATGAGCACAAGGATCACCTTTTTTTTATGAGGGTCTTGATTCGGTCTCCAAGGCTATCCGACTCCCAATGTTGCATGGCAACACTTCCAAAGATACTCCCCTTGAAGACAAGTGTGAGGCTTCCTTGGTATAGTGGCCGAATCTCCCTTCCTTGATTGTCCTATCAAGTACCATCAATACCCTTTTTGATTTCCTATACAAGACAAAAGGAATTCAAAAAGATTAATTGAATTTTTGGTGGGAAGAATTAAAGTGTGAAATAGCTACTATTAAAATCTTTTTTCTTTTGTTTTTGAAATAACTAAATGCTTTTCATGAATTCAAATCAATCGACCACTCAATTTCCCATGCATGCAACCTTGGTGACACCAAACTTGTTGGTGATCATATGGTGCAACAAGACTAAAAAAGAATCTCATATCATGAAGTGTGTTCATGCCCTTCTTGGTATGTCTTGAACACCAAACTTATGATGTACTATATGTTGCATGTAGGAATTCTTATATTGTTTATAGAAGTTGATTTAGAATCCATGAACTTTGCTTTATTACTACTATTAGAGATTAAAAAAAAAAGGGTATTGAACATGGGTTGCCTCCCATGAAGCGCTTCTTTAGCATCATTAGCTTGACATTCAGCCTCTGTTAGGGTGGTTAGTAGTGCTTCAAATCTTCCCCTCTTGCAGTGAATCTATTTCCATTGGCTTTGTTAAGAAGTTCCACATGCTCTAAGGACAAAATTTTGTTGATGGTGTACACTAATGGCAGCTGAGATGGAATAGTGGGGAGATGAGGTGGTATAGATGGAAAGTATGTAGAGACCACTTCATCCCCTGGAAAGAAATCTTCTGTAGGGATTTTCTTGTTTTTCCATCCCTTTGGGACCCTTTTTTTGTGTCCCTTGATGTCAGCTTGTTCCTTGTGGTTTCCTCTTTTAGAAGGGTTCTATTGCTTGTCTCATATAACTCTGATGGGTTTAGTTCCTCTTGGATTACACTTGGTTGTTGCTCCTTCTAATCACACTGGTTGTTACCAATGGAGGTTTTCAGGTGTGGTACTTATGCTCCCATGCTTGTCTCTTCCATCAGCTTTTTCTTGTGCTCTTCCTCTGACTTTTTGTTATCATGATCTGCTTCTTGTGAGGGGTTAAAAACACTGAAGGTGAGCTGCTCATCATGTATTCTCAATACTAGCTCTCCTCGCTCCACATCTATAAGTGCTCTAGCTGTGGCTAAGAATGGCCTTCCCAGAATGATGGGGTGACTGGGATTCTCTTCCATTTCCAGGATAACAAAGTCTGTGGGAAGGAAGTAGTTCCCAACCTTCACTAGCACGTTCTCAACCACTCCTATTGCCTATTTTTGGGTTTTGTCAGCCAGTTTAATGATTACGTCTGTGGGTGTTAGCTCATTGATTTGGAGCTTTTTCATGAGGGACAAAGGCATTAAGTTGATGCTTGCTCCCAGGTCACAGAGCCTTTTATCAAACATTGTCTCTCATATAGCTCAAGGAATGTGGAAACTCCCTAGGTCCTTCTTCTTTGTAGGTGGCCCTGTTTGGATAAGAGCACTGCACTCCCTGTTCATCTTTATTGTCTGTCCACCCTTCAATGAACTCTTTTTGGCCAGTAGCTCCTTTCATATACTTGATGTAGGAGGGCATTTGCTGGAGGGCTTTAATGAATGGTATATTTACATTAAGAGATGCAAACATGTCGAGGAACCTTGAATACATTCTCCCTGCTACACCACCCTTAAGCCTTTGGGGGAAGGGTGCATATGGGTTCAGGATCTGCCCTTTCTTTAGCTCTTCCCTGAGTGTGGGTTGGGGTGCATGATTTTTCTTCGGACTATCTTGGAGGTGTTTTGTTTGTATGTCTACTTCCTCCACACTCCTCTTATCACTTGTGGTGATCATCTTACATTCTTCCCACCTGACCTTCCTTGTTTCTTCACTTGGATTTCTTCTCTGTGTCGCTGGGAAATCCATCAATGGGTTTGGGAATTTGTTGAGATAGATACCATACTTGGGACTCCAGTCTCTTGATGGTTTTCCCTTGGTTTTTGATATTGGCTCGCACTTCATCCTTAAACACCTTATTGTCTTGGACTTCTCTACATATGTCTTCAAGTAGAGTCTCAATCTTTGAAAGTTTATCCTCGGTTAGTGATGGTGGATTGAGATTAGGTGGTTGAGAAGGGTGGTTAGGTGAGTGTTGATAGGATCTCTGTGAGATATGTTGGTGAGTTGCATTGTTGTTGGAATTGTGGTTGTGGCATCTCTAGTTTTGGCCTTGGTCTTGTTGATTCCCCCACCCAAAATTGGGGTGATTTCTCCATCCAGAATTGTAAGTTTTGGAGTATGGATCATGGATTTGTCTGGGTGAGTTTCCAACGTAGTTGGCTTGTACCCAGTCACCTTCTTCCCCTGCATTCACTCCTTCTTGAGCTGGTGATGAAGTGATGACTACTGCAACTTGGTTTTTCTCCACCTTCTTGGTAAGATCTGCTAGCTGCTTGGTGATCATCTTATTTTGAGCCAGCAATGCATCCATGTGGTTCAGCTCCATTACTCCTCGAGTGTTGCTTCTTTCAGAAGCATAGAAGTAGTCATTCTCAGCTACCGTCTCAATGACATCTATGGCTTCTTCAATGGTTTTCTTCTTGTTTAGAGAGCCCACTGAGGAATGGTCTATAGCCTTCTTTGACTCATAAGAGAAACCTTCATAGAAAATGTGAAGCTGAACCCATTCATTGAACATGTCTGGTGGGCATCTTCTTGTTAAGTCCTTGAATCTCTCCCATGTCTCATAGAGAGTCTCACCATCTTGTTGCCTGAAAGTTTGCACCTCATCTCTCAGCCTATTAATTCTTTGAGGAGGGTAGAATCTCGCCAAAAACTTGTTTACCACTTCTTCCCAATTTGTTAAGCTCTCCTTTGGAAAGGACTCCAACCACTTGGATGCTTTGTCCCTGAGTGAAAAAGGGAACAAAAGCAGCCTATAGACATTCGGGTGGACTCCATTAGACTTCACAGTGTCACATATTCTCAGGAAGGTGGTTAGATGTTGATTGGGGTCTTCTTGGGCACTTCCTCCAAATGAGCAGTTGTTCTGAACAAGGGTGATGAGCTGGGGTTTTAATTCAAAGTTGTTGGCATGTATAGTGGGCTTTTGGATGCTACTTCCGTAGTTTTCTGGATTTAGATTGATGTAAGAGCCTAGAACTCTCCTTTCTTTCCCAGCATTATTTGCAGGGCCTTCTCTGACATGGTTGTGAGCTTCTCCTTCATGGTTGTTTTCCAAGTTCTCCTCCATGTTTGTTTCAAAATACTATTCCTCTTGCTTCCCTCCTTGCTATATGGAGGGTCCTCTCAAGTTCTGAATCAAAGGAAGTTGAAGCTCCGCCTCTTCTCCCTGTCATACAACTAATAGAGCACACAGCAAGAGATAAAATGAAGTGATTATTCTTGTTAAAGTGATTGTTAGTGTGAGTGGTGCAAATTATCAAACAGTTAGTGGGTTACTGAGCAGAATTGTAAGTAAATTTAAAGAAAAAAAAAGATAATGAGGGGGTAGGGGGTGAGGAAGAAACTAAATAAATTGAAGGTAAATGACTGGATAAAATAAACAAACCAAAGAAAAATGCTCAATCTAGTGAACTTTCAACTTAATCATTGTTGATACAAAATCAATCCCCGGCAACGGCGCCATAAACTTGATACATGAAAATTTGTCTCTCAACAAATTTCCCTTTGGCAAGTATACCGAATTATCGTCAAGTAAAAACTCACAATAAAGTGAGGTTGAATCCCACAGGGATTGATTGGTCAAGCAACTTTAGTTGGAAGAGTATGCTAATTCAGCTAAACAGAGTATAGTTTGAGAATTGCAGAAAATTAAATGGCGGGAAAGTAAATATCAGAAAATAAAGTGCAGAATCTTAAATGGGAATTTGGGAATGTAAGCATGGAAATAAATGGCACAAAGTAAAGAGAATGGGTAAGATCAGAAATGGGGAATTCATTGGGCTCAGGAGATGTTGTATTCTCCGGATCAAGTTCATTTTCATCTCTCCCTCAATCAATGCATCTATTGATCTCCTTGGAAATCTTAGGTGATTGGATCCCAATTCCTTGACAATCCAATCTCTCTAAGCTTGAACAATTACCCAATTCTTTGATTTAATTGCACATGGGAAGAGATGAAGTATGGTCACTGATTATACCACATGTATTTCCAAATCAAAGTGTTGGGAGGATTACATGTCACTATATCCGCCAGACCCCAATTTGGTCCAACATGAGAAAGCATTTCTAGCATGATCTCCTCATCCCTTTTCCAAGGCTCAGAGGAGACTGATGAGTAGATAATTTATACGCTTTTTGGCATTGTTTTTAGGTAGTTTTTAGTAGGATCTAGCTACTTTTAGAAATGTTTTCACTAGTTTTTATGCTAAATTCATATTTCTGGACTTTACTATGAGTTTGTGTGTTTTTCTGTGATTTCAGGTATTTTCTGGCTGAAATTGAGGGACCTGAGCAAAACTCTGATAAGAAGGCTGACAAAGGACTGCTGATGCTGTTGGATTCTGACCTCCCTGCACTCGAAATGCATTTTCTGGAGCTACAAAACTCTGAATGGCGCGCTCTCAACGGCATTGGAAAGTAGACATCCAGGGCTTTCCAGAAATATATAATAGTTCATACTTTATTTGCGATTAGATGACGTAAACTGGCACTCAATGCCAGTTCCATGTTGCATTCTGGAGTCAAACGCCAGAAACACGTCACGAACCAGAGTTGAACGCCAAAAACACGTTACAACTTGGAATTCAACTCCAAAAGAAGCCTCTGCACGTGTAAAACTCAAGCTCAGCCCAAGCACACACCAAGTGGGCCCGGAAGTGGATTTCTACATCAATTACTTACTTCTGTAAACCCTAATAGCTAGTCTAGTATAAATAGGACATTTTACTATTGTACGAGGGGTCTTTACCATTCAGTTTTTGACCACATCTTTGGTCCTTCTCCCTATTTTCGAATTCATATCACATTTTGGGGGCTGGCCTTTCGGCCATGCCTGGACCATCACTTATGTATTTTCAACGGTGGAGTTTCTACACACCATAGATTATGGGTGTGGAGCTCTGCTGTACCTCGAGTTTTAATGCTATTACTACTATTTTCTATTCAATTCAGTTTATTTCTGTTCTAAGATATTCGTTGCACTTCACCATGACAAATGTGATGATCCGTGACACTCATCATCATTCTCACCTATGAACGCGTGACTGACAACCACTTCTGTTCTACCTCAAACCGAACGCATATCTCTTAGATTCCTTAATCAGAATCTTCGTGGTATAAGCTAGAATTGATGGCGGCATTCATGAGAATCCGAAAAGTCTAAACCTTGTCTGTGGTATTTCGAGTAGGATTCAGGGATTGAATGACTGTGATGAGCTTCAAACTCGCGATTGTTGGGTGTGATGACAAACGCAAAAGAATCAATGGATTCTATTCTGGCATGATCGAGAACCGACAGATAATTAGCCGTGCTGTGATAGAGCATTTGGACCATTTTCACTGAGAGGATGGGATGTAGCCATTGACAACGGTGATGCCCAACATACAACTTGCCATGGAAAGGAGTAAGAAGGATTGGATGAAAGCAGTAGGAAAGCAGAGATCCAACAGGGACAAAGCACCTTCATACGCCTATCTGAAATTCTCATCAAAGATCTACATAAGTATTTCTATCTTTATTTTCTATTTAATTATTATTATTATTTGAAAACTCCATAACCATTTATCATCCGCCTAACTGAGATTCACAAGATGACCATAGCTTGCTTCATACCAACAATCTCCGTGGGATCGACCCTTACTCACGTAAGGTTTATTACTTGGACGACCCAGTGCACTTGCTGGTTAGTTGTGCGAAGTTGTGAAGAAAGTGCTGAGTTATAAACGTGCATACCAAGTTGGATGCCATTGTTGATGATCACAATTTATTGCATCAAGTTTTTGGTGCCGTTGCCGGGGATTGTTCGAGTTTGAACAACTGACAGTTCATCTTGTTGCTCAGATTAGGTAATTTTCTTTTTGTTGTATTTTCAAAAAATTTTCAAAAATCTTTCAAAAAAACTTTACTTCTGTTTTCGAAAAAAATTATTCTAAATTTTTAAGAATGAATTCTAGTGTTTCATGAAGCATGTTGAAGACTGGCTGGCTGTAAAGCCATGTCCAAATTCTTTTGGATTGAGGCTTCCACTTGTCAATATAAAGGGTCATGTATATAGAGTTGGATGAAGCATCAGCTGTTGCATGCCTGATTTATATCCTAAAGCTGGCTAGCTATTAAGCCATGTCCAACCCTTGGATTGGAGCTTTAGGCTAACATTGAAAGATTCCTAGAATTCTTCTTAAAAATTTTGAATTTGTTATTTTCTTTTTCCTATATGTTTTTCGAAAAATATAAAATAAAATCCAAAAAAAATAATAAAATCAAAAAAAAATTTGTTTTGAGTCTAGTGTCATGTTTTAGTTTGGTGTCAATTGCATATTCATCTTGTTCTTGTATTTTTCGAAAATTCATGCATTCATAGTGTTATTCATGATCTTCAAGTTGTTCTTTGTAAGTCTTCTTGCTTGATCTTTAAATTTTCTTGTTTTGTGTTGTATGATATTTTTCATGTGCATTTTTGCATTCATAGTGTCTAAACATGAAAGATTTCTAAGTTTGGTGTCTTGCATGTTTTCTTTGCATCAAAAAAATTTTTTTCAAAAATATGTTCTTGATGTTCATCATGATCTTCAAAGTGTTCTTGGTGTTCATCTTGACATTCATAGTGTTCTTGCATGCATAATTGGTTTTGATCCAAAATTTTCATGTTTTGGGTCATATTTGTATTTTTCTCTCTCATCATTAAAAATTCAAAAATAAAAAAATAACTTTTCCTCAATTCTCTCAAAATTTTGAAAATTTGAGTTGACTTAGTCAAAATTTTTAAAATTAGTTATTTCTTGTAAGTCAAGTCAAATTTTTAATTTTAAAAAAAAATCTTATCTTTTCAAAACCTTTTCAAAAATCAAATCTTTTTCATTTTTCTTACTATTTTTTCGAAAATTTTTAATTTGAATTTTAAAATCTTTTTCTTATCTTTAATTCATAATTTTCGAAAACTTTATTAACAATTAATGTGATTGATTCAAAAAATTTGAAGTTTGTTACTTTCTTGTTAAGAAAGGTTCAATCTTTAAATTCTAGAATCATATCTTTTAGTTTCTTGTTAGTCAAGTAATTAATTTTAATTTTAAAAAATTAAATCTTTTCCAATCATATATTTTTAATCATATCTTTTTCAAAATTTTATCTTTTTCAAAAATTTGATTTCAAAATATCTTCTTATCTTCTTATCTTTTCAAATTTGATTTTCAAATCTTTTTCAAACTAACCAATTAACTTTTGTTTATTTTTTATCTTTTTCAAATCTACCTAACAACTTTTCTCTCTCTAATTTTCGAAAATACCTCCCTCTTTTTCAAAAATTCTTTTTAATTAATTAATTGTTTTAAATTTTAATTTTAATTTTATTTTCCCTTTAATTTTCGAAAATCATTAAGTCCTTTTCAAAAATTATTTTCGAAAACTTCCCTCTCTCATATTATTCTATTTATTTATTCAATTACTAACACTTCTCTTCATCTCAAATCACTGCTCCTATCCTCACCCTTGTATTGGATTATTCATTCTTCTTCACTCTTATTCCCTTTCTTCTTCTACTAACATAAAGGAATCTCTATACTGTGACATAGAGGATTCCTATTCTTTTTCTGTTCTCTTCTCTTTCATATGAGAAGGAATAAGAAAAAAGGCATTTTTGTTGAAGCTGATCCTGAACCTAAAAGGACTCTGAAGAGGAAACTAAGAGAAGTTAAATTACAACAATCCAGAGACAACCTTACTGAAATTTTCGAACAAGAAAAGGATATGGTAGTCGAACCCAACAACAATAATGCAAGGAGGATGCTTGGTGATTATACTACACCTACTTCCAAGTTTAATGGAAGAAGCATCTCAATTCGTGCCATTGGAGCAAACAATTTTGAGTTGAAACCTCAACTAGTTGCTCTAATGCAACAAAACTGCAAGTTTCATGGACTTCTATCAGAAGATCCCTACCAGTTTTTAACTGAGTTCTTGCAGATCTGTGAGACTGTTAAGACTAATGGAGTATATCCTGAAGTCTATAGGCTCATGCTTTTCCCTTTTGCTGTAAGAGAGCTAGAACATGGTTGGACTCACAACCTAAGGATAGCCTGGACTCTTGGGATAAGCTGGTCACGGCCTTCTTTGTTAAGTTCTTTCCTCCTTAAAAGCTGAGCAAGCTTAGAGTAGATGTTTAGACCTTCAAGCAAAAAGATGGTGAATCCCTCTATGAAGCTTGGGATAGATACAAGCAGATGACCAAAAAGTGTCCTTCTGACATGTTTTCAGAGTGGATCATGATAGATATATTTTATTATGGTCTGTCTGAGTTCTCTAAGATGTCACTGGATCATTCTGCAGGTGGATCCATTCACCTAAAGAAAACGCCTGCAGAAGCGCAGGAACTAATTGAAATGGTTGCAGATAACCAATTCATGTACACTTCTGAGAGGAATTCCGTGAATAATGGGACGCCTCAGAGGAAGGGAGTTCTTGAAATTGATGCTCTGAATGCCATATTGGCTAAGAACAAAATGTTGACTCAGCAAGTCAACATGATTTCTCAAAGTCTGAATGGATGGCAAAATGCATCCAACAGTACTAAAGAGGCATCTTCTGAAGAAGAAGCTTATGATCCTGAGAAACCTGCAATAGCAGAGGTAAATTACATGGGTGAACCTTATGGAAACACCTATAATTCATCATGGAGAAATAATCTAATTTTCTCATGCAAGGATCAACAAAAGCCCCAACAAGGCTTTAATAATGGTGGAAGAAATAGGCTCAGCAATAGCAAGCCTTATCCATCATCTTCTCAGCAATAGACAGAGAATTCTGAGCAGAGCACCTCTAACTTAGAAAATATAGTCTCTGATCTGTCTAAAGGCCACTTTAAGCTTCATGAGTGAAATAAGGTCCTCCATCAGAAATTTGGAGGCACAAGTCGGCTAGCTGAGTAAGAAAGTCACTGAAACTCCTCCTAGTACTCTCCCAAGAAATACTGAGGAAAATCCAAAAAGAGAGTGCAAGGCCATTGACATAATCAACATGGCCGAACCTAGAGAGGAAGGAGAGGACGTGAATCCCAATGAGGAAGACTTCAGGGGACGTCTCTCAAGCAAGAAGGAGTTCCTTATTGAGGACTTAAGGGAATCTGAAGGTCATATAGAGACCATAGAGACCCCATTCAACCTCCTTCTGCCATTCATGAGCTCTGAAAGCAATTCTTCCTCTGAAGAGGATGAAGATGTAACTGGAGAGCATGTTGCTCAATATCTAGGATCTATCATGAAGCTGAATGCCAAGTTGTTTGGTAATGAGACATGGGAAGGTGAACCTCCCTTGCTCATTGGTGAACTAGATACATGAGTTCAGCAAACTTTACCTCAAAAGAAACAAGATCCTAGTAAATTCTTAATACCCTGTACTATAGGCACCATGACCTTTGAAAAGGCTCTATGTGACCTAGGGTCAGGCATAAATCTTATGCCACTCTCTATAATGGAGAAGTTGGGGATCATTGAGGTACAACCTGCCATATTCTCATTGCAAATGGCAGACAAGTCAGTAAGACAAGCTTATGGATTGGTAGAGGATGTGTTGGTAAAGGTTGAAGGCCTTTACATCCCTGATGATTTCATAATCTTAGACACTAGGAAGGAGGAGGATGAATGTATCATCCTTGGAAGACCTTTCCTAGCCACAGCAGGAGCTGTGATAGATGTTAACAGAGGAGAATTAGTCCTTCAATTGAATGGGGACAACCTTGCGTTTAAGACCCAAGGGTGTTCTTCTGTATACATGGAGAGGAAGCATGAAAAGCTTCTCTCAGTACAAAGTCAAACAAAGCCCCCACCATCAAACTCTAAGTTTGGTGTTGGGAGGCCACAGCCAAACACTAAGTTTGGTGTTGAATCCCCACATCCAAACTCTAAGTTTGGTGTTGGGAGTTTACAACATTGACCTGATTACCTGTATGGCTCCATGAGAAGCCCACTGTCAAGCTATTGACATTAAAGAAGCGCTTATTGAGAGGCAACCGATGAGCGGATAATTTATACGCTTTTTGGCATTGTTTTTAGGTAGTTTTTAATATAATCTAGCTACTTTTAGGGATGTTTTCATTAGTTTTTATGCTAAATTCACATTTCTGGACTTTACTATGAGTTTGTGTGTTTTTCTGTGATTTCAGGTAATTTCTCGTTGAAATTGAGGGACCTGAGCAAAACTCTGATAAAAGGCTGACAAAAGACTACTGATGTTGTTGGATTCTGACCTCCCTGTATTTGAAATAAATTTTCTGGAGCTACAGAACTCCAACTGGCGCGCTCTCAACGGATTTGGAAAGTAGACATCCAGAGCTTTCCAGCAATATATAATAGTCTATACTTTATTCATGATTAGATGACGTAAACTGTCGTTGTTGCATTCTGGAGTCAAAAGCCAGAAACACGTCACGAACTAGAGTTGAATGCCAAAAACACGTTACAACTTGGCGTTCAACTCCAAAAGAAGCCTCAGCTCGTGTAAAGTTCAAGCTCAGCCCAAGCACACACCAAGTGGGCACTGGAAGTGGATTTCTGCATCAATTACTTACTTCTGTAAACCATAGTAGCTAGTCTAGTATAAATAGGACTTTTTACTATTGTATTCAGTGTCTTTGATTGTCAGGTCTTTTGACCATTCGGTCTTTTGATCACGTTTGGGGGCTGGCTATTCGGCCATGCCTGGACCTTCATCACTTATGTATTTTTAACGGTGGATTTTCTACACACCATAGATTAAGGGTGTGGAGCTCTGCTGTACCTCAAGTTTCAATGCAATTACTACTATTTTCTATTCAATTCAGTTTATCCCTGCTCTAAGATATTCATTGCACTTCACCATGACGAATGTGATGATCCATGACACTCATCATCATTCTCACCTATGAATGCATGACTGACAACCACTTTCGTTCTACCTTAGACCGGGGGCATATCTCTTGGATTCCTTAATCAGAATCTTCGTGGTATAAGCTAGATTGATGGCGGCATTCATGAGAATCCGGAAAGTCTAAACCTTGTCTGTGGTATTCCGAGTAGGATTCAGGGATTGAATGACTGTGACGAGCTTCAAACTCGCGATTGTTGGGCGTGATTACAAACGCAAAAGAATCGAGGGATTCTATTCCAACATGATCGAGAACCGACAGATGATTAGCCGTGCCGTGACAGAGTATTTGGACCTTTTTCACTGAGAGGATGGGATGTAGCCATTGACAACGGTGATGCCCTACATACAGCTTGCCATGGAAAGGAATAAGAAGGATTGAAGGAAGGTAGTAGGAAAGTAGAGATCCAACAGGGACAAGCATCTCCAGACCCTTATCTGAAATTCCCACCATTGAATTACATGAGTAACTCTATCTTTATTTTCTGCTTTATTTATTATTCGAAAACCCCATAACATTTACTATCCGCCTAACTGAGATTTACAAGATGACTATAGCTTGCTTCATACCAACAACCTTCGTGGGATCGACCCTTACTCACGTAAGGTATTACTTAGATGACCCAGTGCACTTGCTGGTTAGTTGTGCGGAGTTGTGACTAAGTGTGATTCACGTTTGAGAGCGCTACCAAGTTTTTGGCACCATTGTTGATGATCACAATTTCATGCACCATGTTTTTTGCGCTGTTGCCGGGGATTGTTCGAGTTTGGACAACTGACGGTTCATTTTGTTGCTCAGATTAGGTAATTTTCTTTTTATTTTGTTTTCAAAAATTTTTCAAAAAAAAATGATCCCTATTTTTGAAAAAAAAATATTTTGAAAATAAATCATTCTATGGCTTCAGAATTTTTAAGAATGGATTCTGGAGTTTCATGAAGCATGTTGAAGCCTGGCTGGCTGTAAAGCCATATCCAAATTCTTTTGGACTAAGGCTTCAACTAATCACCACAATGCATGTAATTTAAAGCCATATCCAAATTCTTTTGGACTAAGGCTTCAACTAATCACCACAATGCATGTAATTCCATCCTAAAGCTGGTTGGCTATGAAGCCATGTCTAACCCTTGGATTGGAGCTTTAGGCTAACATTGAAAGATTTCTGGAATCCTTATTAAAAATTTTGAATTTCTTGTTTTCTTTTTCCTATATATTTTTCGAAAAAATATATATATAAAAGAAAATACAAAAAAAATCATAAAATAAAAAAAAACCAAAAATATTTTGTGATTCTTGTTTGAGTCTTGGGTCATGTTTTAAGTTTGGTGTCAATTGCATGCTTTAAAAATATTTCTTGCATTTTTCGAAAATTCATGCATTCATAGTGTTCTTCATGATCTTCAAGTTGTTCTTGGTAAGTCTTCTTGTTTGATCTTGATGTTTTCTTGTTTTGTGTCTTTTATTGTTTTTCATGTGCATTTTTGCATTCATAGTGTCCAAGCATTAAAGATTTCTAAGTTTGGTGTCTTGCATGTTTTCTTTGCATCAAATTTTTTTTAAAAATACGTTCTTGATGTTCATCATGATCTTCAAAATGTTCTTGGTGTTCATCTTGACATTCATAGTGTTCTTGCATGCATTATGTGTTTTGATTCATATTTTTCATGTTGTGAGTCTTTTTTTATGTTTTTCTCTCTCATAATTAAAATTTCAAAAATAAAAAAATATCTTTTCCTTTTTTCTCTCAAAATTTCGAAAATTTGGGTTGACTTAGTCAAAAATTTTTAAAATTAGTTGTTTCTTGTAAGTCAAGTCAAATTTTCAAATTTTAAAAATCTTATCTTATTAAAACTTTTTCAAAAATCAAATCTTTTTCATTTTTTTATTTAATTTTTGAAATTTATTTTTTTAAATTATTTTTCAAAAATCTTTTTCTTAATTTTATCTTTATTTTCGAAAATTATGCTAACAATTAATATGATTGATTAAAAAATTTGAAGTTTGTTACTTTCTTGTTAAGAAAGGTTCAATCTTTAAATTCTAGAATCATATCTTTTAGTTTCTTGTTAGTCAAGTAATTAATTTTAATTTTAAAAATTTAAATCTTTTCCAACCATATATTTTTAAATCATATCTTTTTATCTTATCTTTTATATCATATCTTTTTCAAAATTTTATCTTTTTCAAAAATTTGATTTTAAATATCTTTTCTAACTTCTTATCTTCTTATATTCTTATCTTTTCAAATTTGATTTTTTTAAACTAACTATTTGACTTTTTGTTTATTTTTTATCTTTTTCAAAACCATCTAACAAATATTCTCTCTCTAATTTTCGAAAATACCTCCCTTTTTTTCAAAAATTCTTTTTAATTAATTAATTGTTTTAAATTTATTTCTTATCTTAATTTTCGAAAATCATTAACTCCTTTTCAAAATTATTTTTGAAAACTTCTATCTCTCATCTTATTCTATTTATTCATTCATTTACTAACACTTCTCTTCATCTCAAATCACTGCCCCTATCCTCACCCTTGTGTTTGGATTCTCCTTTCTTTATTCCCTTTCTTCTTCTACTAACAATAAGGAACATCTTTACTGTGACATAGATGATTCCTCTTCTTTTTCTGTTATCTTCTCTTTCATATGAGTAGGAACAAGGAAAAAGGAATTCTTGTTGAAGCTGATCCAGAACCTGAAAGGACTCTGAAGAGGAAAATAAGAGAAGCTAAATTACAACAATCCAGAGACAACCTTGCTGAAATTTTTGAACAAGAAAAGGATATGGCAGCCAAACCTAATAACAATAATGCAAGAAGGATGCTTGGTGATTGTACTGCACCTACTTCCAAGTTTGATGGAAGAAGCATCTCAATTCCTGCCGTTGGAGCAAATAATTTTGAGTTGAAACCTCAAATAGTTGCTCTAATGCAACAAAACTGCAAGTTTCATGGACTTCCATCAGAAGATCCCTACCAGTTCTTAACTGAGTTGTTGCAGATCTGTGAGACTGTTAAGACTAATGGAGTAGATCCTGAAGTCTACTGGCTCATGCTTTTCCCTTTTGCTGTAAGAGACAGAGCTAGAGCATGGTTGGACTCTCAACCTAAAGATAGCCTGGACTCCTGGGATAAGCTGGTCACGGCCTTCTTGGCTAAGTCCTTTCCTCCTCAAAAGCTGAGCAAGCTTAGAGTGGATGTTCAGACCTTCAAACAAAAAGATGGTGAATCCCTCTATGAAGCTTGGGAAAGATACAAGCAGATGACCAAAAGATGT